>NW_026252162.1:0-88390 GCF_025399195.1 Umbelopsis ramanniana AG | reverse complement strand
CAACATGTCCGTGGACAACAAATTTTAGAGACCATGTTCGCCTAGTACGGAAAAGTAACCACATCTGAGGACGAATGGAGCCACACTACAGTTGTGTTAGGAACGACACGCAACTGTTAGTTGGCGGAATGAGGACGAGGATGTGGTGGCCTCCCTCCCAAACAAAAGAAAGATCACAAAAAATTAAGTTAGAAGTTGACCCTCCCAGGCCACAAAGGCGAACATGCTGGCGTGGCATAGAGATCTGGGATACATTAGATAGAAAATTTTTATTATTTATATGACTGAGAATAAAAGCGTGGCTCTAGAGCCTATAACCACATCCTCGTCCTCATTCCGCCAACTAACAGTATTTGGCTGTATGTGCTAGCTCACCCCAAGCGAACGTTCTTTTTCACAAGCTCGATTATTTATCCCATATCTGCGAAATAGGTTGAAGCCCGACTTATTTCGTACCACTAGGCGTGCATTGCATCCTTAGTGATGGCGATGTCATCAATCGCGATGTGAATCTTTTTTCTAGTGTTATAACCAAATAACACGACCGAAGCAAGGTTGTCAAGTCCAGCTCGTCCAAAAGAATGCTCTAGTGAGAGATACTACTCCCTTGTTTTATGGAGGATTGCCGATGGGGAAAGAACTTGAAGAGTAAAGATGCTTTGAAAAGTTATCTACGACGACTAAATAGTATGTTTCCAGCTTGAAGAATAGGGCGCATGAAGAAACTAAACTTTTTTACAATTCGGATATAGATTTGAAAATACCTATGGATATATTTGGAGCTAAAGTGTTTGGGCGACGTTTCCTGGTCTGCATCTTTCCAGATTGCCAGTTTCCAAATCATACTGTCGAGGAGTATCAGACTCACCTGATAAACGACCATTGTAAGTGGTTAATATATTTCAACAATATTAGGTCTTATAATGACAATGGTTTTTCAAAGCTCCGGTGTTAGGTCAGACCCTCGACAATATCAATGACAATACTGAAGCAGAATAGGGAGAAGAAGATCCCGTAAATGCGCCCTCCGCAGATGAAGAATTTTTCGAAGTGTACATTACTTCCTTGTCACGATGATGCGTAAACGAGCTAAAAGAAAAACATGAACAAGATATGGTAGAACTCCTTACGGTCGAATTCCCTTCCCCAAAGAGGCGTCTGCCAGGAGAAAGAAACCCCACTACTCCAGCGCCGGCCAAACTTAATGAGCAAGTCCTTCAGAATGCGATTTGCCGAGCCTTTGAAAACAAACTAAGGAAATCTATGTTTGGAGAAGAGTACATTGTCGCCTTTGAAAAAATGACTCCCGAAGAGAAGTGGACTCTGTCGGCCGGCAAAGTTGTTGAAGATGAACTTTTCGAATTTGGAAAGAAGTGTAATTTTGAACAGTAAGTGCATGTTGAATGTATTTTCAAGTTGAAGGCTCTTGGTAATTGATGTGACTTCCAAGTCCATTCCACTCGTATTGACGTATCGTTTATCAATATCAGGTCTGTCACAACTGCCACCGCCGACCTCTGGAGAAGTGGCAAACTCCGCAAGGCTCTCAATTCCATGGCATCCTAGACTGCAAAAACTGTGGTATGCTATGGAACAGAGATGTCAACGCGGCAAAATACATGCTTTGGATTGCATCATGTCTTTGGGAGGGCGAAGACCGACCCGCATGCTTCCAAAAAAGCCAACAACCAACATCACCGTAGTGAACACGGGTTCTTGCTTGCAAGATTTGGATCTTTTAAGCTATCATGTTTAAAAATCCATTCAGTCTGGATACTGGATATCAGAGATAAAATTACACAATAGAAGGCCACTTTACCAAAGTGGAGCTTAAAGGGGTCGATTCTTTCCCGCCAGTGACCCTCCCAGATGATGTTCCTGACGATATAACCAAGTATTTGGCATCATTAAGTGCAGTAAGTTGAATTTCACCTCAAGCAAGTAAGTACAATGTCAAACGCATTCTAACTACTGTCGCCTGGTTGGCATACTAGAAAACGACAGCTGGTCTCGAAAACAAGGTGCAAAATGCCCTTGGAGCGAATTTCAGTCGTGACAAGGATTTTGATCCTGACCGGGTGCTTGACCTCATGAACATGATGTATGTAACATAGGTTACGATTGCTGATAAACAATGGAGCTAACTTTTGGGTTATAGGATACGTGAATACGAATCAGGCAATTTGGAAGCATCACATCATGAACTCTGGTATATGCTTCGCATATGGGGTATGGTGGATAGGGTGTTTGATAATATTCCCGGTCTGGAAACAGTCAGGTTTGTGAAACGTGTTTACAAAGGGATATCGAAATCCGTTGTTAAAATTGAATTGTTATTCTAGAGGAGATGCAGCCAGCATGAACACGTCCATTCGAAAGTATGAAAACTGCATCATTTCCTCTATCACCAGAATGAAGAGAAAAATAATGGGCAGACGTGGTGACCTGATATTGCAGAAGGGCATAGCAGACTATGGCTGCACCGAAGCAAATGGAATTTTGATGGCCCAAACGGAAGCTGGAGAATGCTGGGAAGTGACTTGAAGACACCAAAGATGCTAAAAGACATGTTGAATCATCTTGCCTCAATGTGTCAACAAGAGGAAGCACGAGTTCTAAGATTAAGGGCAGTTGGCTATATTCATTCAGGTAGGATTTTGTTGGTTAAACCACTTCAAAGAAGTTCACATCGATATTGACCCGACAATTTAGGATTGTCGATGGAGATCCTCGTCATGGATGCTCCTAAAGGCTACATCACTAGACTGACAAGATCCAAGCAATACGATATGCCATAGCAAGTCTCCAACGTAAGCCCAAGTCATCTGCCCCTACTTTCCGTTTTACTATCTACAAAGGTACAGTGTGGTTCAAATTGTATGACTTGATAAGAGAGGATGATGCAACTTACTTGAAACTCACTTGATACTTGTAGCTGTTGATATCGAACGTCATTGAAAAGGTCGACATTCGTTCACAGCATTCAGAAGAACCAGAAAACAGGTTGAAAATGCATTCCAAAGATAAGGATCGCCGGAGCGGCCAAATATCAGAAGAAAATTACTGCCGTCCTGTCATCGCACTCCCGTTAAAAAGCGAGCCTATGCCTTCTTCAAAGTTAGAAATCTATGCCATCAAGTATATCAATTGCATCGCGAACACTGTCTGGTTAAATTTCATCAATCAGTAGCTATTTGTTTCAAGTAATAAAGTACATTCTATGCACAAGTATCTATGGACGAGTACACCTATACAGGAGATTGGGCCAGCTTTGCGAGTGGAGCCGTTAGAAAAGGTTCACGACCTCAAGAAACACGACGGCACGTTCAACTACACCAGCCATAGCGTGGTCTAAGGTGTTACTTGCAGTAACAATCCAGCCGGTGGAACCGCCTCTGCATACTGTCAGTGGGAACCATATATCGACATAGGGTATATTTATAGAGAAAGACCCAACGTTTTGAACGATTCCAACCGTGTTCGTAGATATGACAACACCATCATTGCAAGCGTTCCGCATGATTTAATGGTGCTCCACAGCAGATATTCATCAGGCTAGTTCACGTAGCTTTTTCATTATTACTTTATTCAACGATAAAATATCATTCAATTTGAGCATATTTGGAGGATTTTACAATGTTAGAAAGGTTGATTACCACAAAGCTTAACGAAAATGTCAGTGCAATGGGCTTCAGTGTTGCGTTATAATCTCCAAGTAGTGGCTCCAGTATCAAATATAGAGTGATATATGCTCCAAAGCATATCTGAGCTATTTGTTCTTTGAAATTCATGATTCCACTATAGTTGAGTTGTAAAAGGCTCTGATAAAATACAAGAAAAGCGTCCTAGTGCGTGCCCTGTGGGTGGAATAAGAGGAAGAGGAAGTGGTAAAAGAGAGCATACGGATCAGGTACCAGACATTTCGTTGATTTCGACCCCCGCTGTTCAGGTGATGTAAATCAGTAAGCTATCAAACACAAAGGTATCATCAAAAGCTAAACTTTTACAAAGATCGCTATAGGACGAAGCTTTTTCGCAATTCCCACGAATGATCTGTCATCATGTCTTACAAGCAATGAAAGCATTGGACGCCTTTTAGGATTAAAAGCCCTAGTAATAGCATCAAGCTTAGAAGCGTAAAGAAAATATAAGCCCAACCTACAGCTTTGCAGCGAAGCCGGCGATATTCCAGTTTTTAAAACTACGTAAATACTAGCGTTTCATTGTACTTAATTGTTTAGATGAATCGCTTGCTGTGGAGAAAACCCATGTTTTCCTATTTTTTGAGCGGAAGTCCAAGCCAAAATAAAATAAAATGAAGTGCCTCTTCATGCCAGCCACACAAAAGGGAGGGGAAGGGAAGAGTGAGACGGACCTGGTGGCTGTCTCCGAACATCAGTCCAAGTATTGATTCTATACGAAATTGCTATTTAGAATTTGACATTTTCAAGCTCATTCTCTATTAGGCACTGCGGTATTAACAAAATGTCAAGAGAAAAAGTTTGGACTGCAAAAGGTACTGCTACCCAGTAGAAAGAAAATCCCATTACCAGGATAACGTTGAAAGACTTCATTTCAGATTTCCTTTAGGATTGCTTAATTAATTTTCTGGCCGGTATAGCATTTTGCTAAGTTTGGGAAAGGCAGACTTATACTTAGTGACATGGCCAATTCCGTTATGCTTCCTTTCTTACATGGAGTTTATAGGCGGGTGTCAACAATAATACTTTTATAAACATCGGCACATGTCATAGAAGTGGGAGCAATGTATAAGGCGCATAAGATAAAAAAGAAAAAGCTAAAGTATGTTTAATCACTTCTTACTTTTATAAATGATGGTGCTTTACAAAAGAAATACTGTAGGAAGGACTAAATTATCGACAATCGGGAAAGACGCTGTGTTTCTCGTTGTCCGAGCCTTGGTCCTCCCAGCATCGGAGCAAACATCGCTCGGGCCATATTGTAGTTAGCTGGCTGATCTGTCACGGCATCGCCTGTCATGATGGGAATGAAGCCTCCGGGCCAGGGATGAAGCTCACCTTTGCACAGTATTTTATACTGATCACCAACAGTTAAAATAACCTCATTTAGATACGGGCTAATGTTAATGGCGCCAAAGGTTCTCACCGCATTCTGGACTACACGAGCCGGTGCATGGCCTAAAGCGGTGTCTCCAGTAAGTAAATAGTACATAGCTGTTGGAACAGCCTCTAGCATATTCCCAGTGGGAACATTTTCATACATTGCCATATGACACATCCGTAGAGCCAGATCCAACGTATTTGATGATTTCAATTGTGCTCTCAGATGAGGCAACGCCATCATTTCAAGGGTTACTTTGGACCCAATGATGCTCCAAAGAAGATCCTCATGATCCATCCAAGCTTTGATATCACTAAGAATTTCACGTACGTAAGGGCAATCTACATGATGCGATACAAGCAAAATTGCTGATAGGAAATGTGTTGTATCGGCGTTACAAACATTTCTACGCACGCTTGGCTCTCTGTGGCGACAAAAATGTACGTGTCTTATCAACAAAAGAGCTCGGCAGTACAGTGCATCGGCAATTTCTAGCATGATGCTACGTCCATCATAATCTTCTGTTCTATGGAACATCCTACTGATCCTTGTATCAAGATCAGCATAGCTGCGATACACATCATGCATTTCAATCACGTTTTCTTGTTTTGGCTTATAAACTTTAAATTTTCTTCCATGATACGTGATGGTGTCGCTCTTCGCCAGTAAGCTATAAGTAACGAAGTCACGTGAATGCATTGAATCCGCCTGGACATATTCGCCAATTTGACCAACAATGGCTCCAAGACTTGTAGCAGAAAGCAGTTCATAATAAACATCAGGATGGGAAGAGTTTGCGGAAGTACCGGTACTTAGCTTGCCTGCTGCACAGCAACAAATAATGAAGCTCAAAAAGCCTCCCAATAGTGAACCATCTTCGCTTGCAACGAGAGCTCCTGTCGAAAATATAGCTAACATGGCTGAGACGCAAAAAAGCAAAAGCGACATAATAGCTTTCTTGATACAAACCCATTGCCAGGTGTATGTTGCATGACCGTACAAAGAATAAGCCGTTACAGCACTTATCGCGGTAAATTTTTGCCAAGTGATTGTAGATTGAAGCCTGCCATTCTGAAATTCGATAAACGTCATATCCTCTCTTCCAGAAGCCATAAAGACAGCTATTTTCTCATGTGAAAAGTCATCATCGTTTTTCAGTACACTTTCTACAGAAGCTGTCGCTAGCCAAGTAGCCAACAAACGTGCTGCTTCTGATGCAAGACCGGTGACGCTGACAGTGAGCGCCCATTTCCATTCATGACTTTCCAGAAATGATAAGAAATATATGATGAATGATCCAGAAATGATGGCAATAACCGGTAGAGAATCTATAGCTGACTCCCTCAGCCTATCGATTGGCGTAATAATATCATCGGAACTGTCATCTGTAAACTCCCATCGACGCTGTTCACTACGGCCACGATCTTTGCGCATTCTCCACAGCCATACTGCGCTAGAAATCGAAGATAACGGTCCATCGCATAAGGCATCAAGTGGCGGGCGTCCACCGTCACTAGAGCAGAGAACTCCGAAACTTGTCACGACTGCATTTTGAGCAAGCTGGCTGTATACAGCAGGGATAGTTTTTTTTAGGTCAAACTCGCTTATAGCGTCAGCTCCTGGTACCGTAAGTATAAGACTGGCCAGGGATGCCAGTTTGAAATCTTTTAACAAAGCTTGAGTATGAAGTACAATAGACCTGTCGATAGCTTCACCCCTTTTGATGGCGTACAGCATGATAAAGTAATGAAATATGCATCCTGGATACCATACGTTTAGTTGCGACAACCTATTGATTATGCTAATTCCATAAAGCTGCTCAACAGTGTACATAACCTTCCAAACAATGGCGCAGTTTATGAATTGCTGGCGATAGCCATCCATAGTCCTTGCTACTTTTTTTGGTGCCTTGTAAGCAGCAATAAGCTCCGAGTTTATACAACCCGTCTTCACTTGAATATCTACAGCCGTATCTTCGTTGTTATCCATGCTCATGATTGTGGTATCAGCATAAATCGAATTATGCGGATAGCTAATAAGTCGCTTGATCATTAGAAAATATGAAAAAAATTATAACGAAGTACTGAAGTATGATTTTTTAAAAGGGCAAGTAAAAGCAGAAAGGCGAAAGAGATGCTTTGAATCACATGCGAAGAAGGATTAAAGACTTTCTTTACGTGATAATATGAGAACCAATATTGCGCAGTTATAGGCTTCCGTAGATTGCAAGCCCTCAACATGACTGAATATACACCCCCATTGTATTCAAGAATTGTTATCTCAACTTTAGCTATCGCATACCTTCAGTTCGTTCAATAGTGTACTTGACCCCTTCAATAGCGTAAATTATTCGCACCGGAGCTGGTCCGAGATATGTCCAAATACCGCAATTCAGATGACCGTCAACAAAACCCAAAATAACCTACACGACGTTGCAGCATTGAAAAAGTTTTACTTCAAGTTGTTAAGTACTGAGTCATCTGGCGAGGCAGATCTTTGAACTGATTTCAATCGTTCATTCCCGTTCCCGAATCTTATCAATCCTTCCCGTAGTACTCAGAATACGTCAGACTGTCGCAGAGTTGGACCTGGTAGTTTGGTTTTGAGATATAATTTCTATGTCTTTGGTTCACTGAAATATAGAAGATTATGAATAAGTAAATTTGAAGTCTCACTAGGGACCAATGGACTCCAGCGAAATGGTTAACGCTTGACAAATGTGCCTATTGATTCATTTGATTGCTACAATCCTAATTAATCGAATGGTGATTTCTATCTTGTTGAAAAAAATAGCAAGCTTATAGAATGGCATACAATGTACAGGGTTTTCCTAATAATATCAACGCTGAATATGCAGTGTCGTCTTTGATGGCGAGTTGTCAGTCTCTTCGATGTTCGTCCTTGTGAAATCCTGGTAGCTTGGACCCAAAAATGAATTTAGCTAAAGTATAGTAACGTGGCTAATGTATTTGTGATAACGAAGATGGTACTGGGATAAATCCCCCCGGCCAGTCATGCAGCTTGCCATGACAGAATATCTCGTATCCTTCTATATGAATCGTAACTCGATCAAGTGATAGCACCATATTGACAGCCCCATATTGGCGAATAGCGAGTTCTACCATGCGGGCCGTCGAGCTACCTAATGCGGTACTACCAGTAAGTAAATAGTACAAAGCTGTTGGAACCGCCTCTAACATATCGCCCGAGTGAATACTTTCGTACATCGCCATGTGACAAACTCGAAGAGCGAGGTCTAAGGTATTGGATGTTGATTCTAGTTGTTTGCGAAGAGGCGGTAACACCATCATATCGAGGGTCATGTTGGTCCCGATGATGCTCCAAAGCAGGTCCTCATGCTGCATCCAATCTTTGATACCCTTCAAAATATCAGAGACATCACTGCAATGTGCATGTCCCGATGCAAGCAAAACTGCTGACATCAAACGAGAAGAGTCAACGTTACATTTCGAGCCCAATCGTCGAGGTTTACCTTGGTTGCAAACATGCGCATGCTTGATCATCAGAAGCGCTCTACAATATAGAGCGTCTGCTATCTCAAGCAAAGGGCTAAGTTCTGTATCTCTGTCTCTCCAATGCATAATCAGCTTTGAGACCGGTTGGGAGGCGCCTGTTAAATAGTAAAAAACTTCGTGCATATTGATTTTCGATCCTGGCCAAACGTTGAAAGTCTGCAAAGTCTCATTTTGTAAGGTGACTGTACCGGGGTGTTCTATCAAACTTTTCATTATTAAGCTTTCTGCATTTTCTGCCAATCGATGGGCTGTAAAAGGAGCAAAAGTATTTAATATGACATCTTTCAGTAGTGTGGCTGAGATATGTTCAGTATAAACATCTCGCAAGTCCGATTCACTTGTATGGGCTATCCTGAAAAAGCCGCTTGCGCTCAGACAAAGTAAAATGCCAAGGGAGGCAGCTTCCATGGAAGTATCTCCACTGCAAATGAGCGCTCCTGTTGATAATACTATTAATGATGCCGCTGTACAGAAAATAAGTACAGATACCATCGCTTTAGGGCTTGTCCAACACCAGGTGAAAGAATATACTCCATAGATTGAACTTGGTACAGTTTTTCTACCATTCGTAAAATCAGAAAATAGACGTAGAGGTCGAAGAACAGAATTGGGACGCCATACAACAAAAGGTTGGGAATCAAGATCATTCGAAGACTCTGGATAAAGATGAAGTCTCTTGTTTTCTTCAAAGGAAGGTTTGGTCTTCATGGAGCTAATTGTAAGCCACGTTGCTAATAGGCGTAAAATTTCAGATATGATCCCAAAAATGCTTATGAGTAAAGCCCATTTCCGTTTACGATCATCACCCAGTGAAAGTAGAAAGTATACTACGAAAGATGAAAGTGTTAGGGCAATTCCAGGGATTGCGGAAAGAAGTCGCTGTCTTAGGGCGAGCTTAGGATCGAAATTTTCAGGAATCTCAATCAAAATTTGGTGGATCTTGCCGTTGGATTTGCTTCCACGATTCGCCCAAAGCCAGTATGCACAAGATACGGAAGACAAAGGACCATCAGCAAGGGAGTCAATAGGACGCTGGCGAGTAGCTCTGGTGAGGAGTACTGCAAAACATGCAACAACGGCTCCTTGTGCTAGCTGACCAAAAACTGACGGGCCAACATTATACAAATTAAAATCGCTTAAAGCAGCTGCTACCGGTATGCTCTTTACCATCTCAGCTTGAATCGCTATTGCAAGTACTTTTATAAAGTTCTTAGCATAAAATTTCGTAGCAGATTGTGATCGCCAAACGTATTGTTCCATTATACCACCGGTCCAATTCCACAATCTATAAAACTGGTCCACCGCACTTTTGCTGAAAAGTACGTTGAAAAAATGATGTGTTGATATATCTGCCCAGCTATTACATCGACGCTGAGTATGTAAATTGCTATGTTCGTTATCAATATTCATGGTAGATATAGCATCCATGCCGGAGGCGGCAGTTTCATTCGTTGTTATGACAGTGCTTTTTCGGTTGACTTCCAGTATAAGATCGCCAGTGTTGATATTTGATCTTACGGCAGAGAGAGTAAATGAATTCGGCATCTGATTCATACTTGGCTCAGTGTGGTAGAACTGCTGAAGAAATCTCAATTTGTGTGATATCAAAGAAGAAGGATAAAGAAACCAAAAAATCATGCTACGGTTTTTATCCCATGATGCAAAGCAACACAATCGCAAAGCATACGCACAGTCTGCGCCGCATCAATGTGTACATTCCGAGTCCCGTTCTCATGTGAGTGTATCAACAATACCACAAAGAGATTTAAGGTTACTCAGCATGAGCAAAACTTCGCCCACGGTTTGGTGAGACGCTCAGCATTTATGGCCTATCGAAGAAGGTTTTATATATATTAAGTTGTTTCGTTGTTCATTGCTTGAAAATGATTTAAAAGTTTTTGTTTTCATTGATTTGTTGCGTAGCTCTCAGCATCCGGAGCAATGGGTTAAGTATTGAGGCTAGGTACTAAATTCCTTCAGAAATTGAATATTTACTTGGTGCCACCCTCAACTTAGTAGAAAATCCAAATTCAAATAACTTTTATTCATCCCGAAAGTATACGTTACTATCTGTATGCGTTACTATCTGTATTATCTGTATACAGTAAATCCTTTACTCAAGCCAATTTTTTTTCAATTTCTTTGAAGTATCTGCAACAGGTCCGGCGATCTTCAAGGACTTCTCGTCCTCAAATCTATTGGCGCTGCATTGAGACTAATGCATCCTCCATCCAAGGGTGGATAACAGCAGTGCAAAAGTTGCTCTTCAGCATCCGATATAAGCTCAATATTACGTTTATCGTCGATTGAGACATCCGCTTTGAAAACAGGGAATGCTGCTGAATGGTAATCCCCGACGTTCCAATAGGGTGTTGTACACTTGAAAAGGCTGATGGTAGCGGTAAGCTGGTGCGGCTGCTGACTGGGAATTCGATACCCTTCATAACTTGATGTATGAGATACTCAGAACATAGTAGTTTTTATTACATTGTGCCAGAAGTGTCTTTCAAATCTTCAATCATTTTCTTTGAGCTGCGTCGGACTTTGATGGTGTACCTAAGGAGTAGGTATACAATTTTCATACAAACATTCAAAATTGTGGCTGTAAGACAGCGTTGCTATAAGTTCAACCGACTGCAGAGTATTTGTCATGGATTCTACTACAGATTTGGCATGGGAGGGAGCCAGGTAGACCATTAAAGGTTCCAGCGGTTGAAATTTAGTCTTAGGCTTTTCTGATACCATGTTCCATTGGAGTCCGGAATACGAGTGCTTTCACCAGTATCAGACTCAAAGCCTACAGAAAACCCTCCAATTGCCAATAGAGCTCCTTCAGCTCTACAGCCACCACCAACAATATGGTTCTGTCCAGAAGTTCGTAGCCAAATCAATGGCTCTGGATTTAGGTTTAACAGACAAAGTGGCCAGTGTGAAAGTAGCCTTATTATAGATGATGGCACCCATACCAACCATTTATCGAGCAACTACGGATTCCCGCTATGAAAGGTTGTTGACCAGATCGTAAACCCAACACCAGAAGTGGTTCCCTTGAGAAATATGATTATTTTTTAATGGAGACTGGCAAACCATAGAGAAGTCCTTTCAATAGTTATTCTTGAGCATATATCGCTCCTTTGAAGTATGTCTTGGTAATTTGGGTGGCAGTTCACTTCTTGCCTTCTATGGCTTTCATAAGGGAGGAAACAGATAATTCCATGATCTCTACTTCTCCATCCGAGAGAAAACCTGACTCTTGTGGGAAGCAGAAAATTGCCTTTGACAGAGTCGTCTGGTACTTGTCACTGATGATGCGGTATTCATTTGGTAGCTGATGTTCTCGGCGTCCATGCGCAGCGTTGACTGTTAGTTATAACACGGGAGTATCAGCGGTCATATTGAGAACTTTTACAGTAGAACAGTGACGAGCGCATGTTTCATATTTGGATTAATGATAACGCCTAATCGCAAAAAGAATAACACATATCTCAAGGTTACAACAACTTGGTTTGTCCGCAGGTTCTGTATAAAGTTGATGATAGCTGATTCCACACCATTTCTGCCGAATACTTGTTTTTTCCACTTTCTTCTAGGTATGAAGGTAGTTTAAGGAACAAGTACCATGCGCTGTGGTATTTGATTGTTGAATTTGACATTCGTATAGTAATTCAACGTTGTGTCTGGTTGCAGGACGTTCTGTATATTGAACCTCAGGAGAGCTTTTTAAATATTTCGAGGACCGCGTCTGGCTGAAATGGGTGGTTGTTGGGATTTTGTTGGCGACAAAGCTTCTTATGATCATGCACTTGGCGATTCGTATTTTTATTTTGCATGATGAGCGAAATCCAGCTAAAGGTGTGTTTGAAGCTACTTCTATCAAGTACTCAAAGTGATTAAAATACATCGATCATTTTATCAATATAGGCAAAGTAAATAAAAGCCAAACAATGTGTTTTGGATCAGATTTTGACAATGATTTGAGCTAGTTCTTCATGTTAAACATGGAAAACGTTCTTGAGCACTAGTTCATGAGAAACATAATGTGTAAATTGATGGATATCAATGTCAACTTCGTTTCACTTTCGCCTTGCAGATTAATGAAACAAACCATACTTCAATCTATTTCTGAAGAGTTTATTTGTAGCATGCTGCAGAAAATGTATTTACCTCACAACCATGATAATGTTTAGTCTTTATCGGTGCTATGGGAGCTCTTGTATATCCTCAAGTTTCACAAACGTCCACATAAGGTGGTGCAGTCAAACGCATCATCTTCTGGTTGTTGTACTTTGGAATAAAGTATGATTCCGGAAATAAGATACATGAAGAGCTAGTATACCATTTGTTATAGCAACGCATGCCAATTCTGTGCTCTTGCCGACATTTGCCTTCTAATAATCTAATGGTCACAATCATCCGTTATTTAAAGTCGCCACCAGCTAACTAAAAAGGTCACACCCATTCGAATTTGCGCAGCAAGGATTTTTATTTCGATTGCGCAGTTAACAATTGCAGTGAATACTCGGCATATACGAGAATATCTAGTACATGCTTAGAAGCTGGATGATACGATTACTTGCCATGGTGATCGAGACTATATTTTCCCAAGGTATCCATGTAAGCTGGGAACAGAAGATGGATCCTTTCAAGGCATTTAGCGTTGCGATGTAGACATCCGTCTAGTTGGACCGTTGCACGGTATCTCGGTAGATTTCAACGAGAACTATAATGAGTTAGTGTTGTAAAAGGCCAAGGTTGCTCAAAGAGCACGTATGGAAATCGGACCTCGTTTCTTGAATGAAAAATTGCCGAATCAGTACACCAAACATGCGGTAGATCCCAAAAACCTTTATTACTGCGATGGCACTACTTACTTCCAAGGTATAAAACCGCTGTATCCATAATGAACGTTCTTTGTTCTACTGACCACTATGCAAGCAATCAAAGGGTTACTGATCGCAGTTGCAGGAATCATTGTTCATTTCGCCACGGTAGAAGCTTGCATTAGTGCATCAACAGACCTTGATGGTCGCAGTGCACCAACCTCAAACGCTACCCGAACAACGAACGTATATCTTACTGGAGATTGCATTGATGGTAAGAATAAATAACAGGGTCATAGAATTATACATGGTATCAACTATCATCTTTTCATTCCAGTCAAATGCCAGGCGATTGGCGACACTTTATATGGGAGTAACGTGTGGGATTATGGTGAGTGATATTTTTGATTCACCCAGCTGGTGGCGGTAGAACTAATGCTTTGAAAAAACGCAGACGGTACATATTACTTCCCGGACTACTATGTTAAAACTGGTTACTCAGGGCTAGATCCAAATCTTCCGGTCAGTGGTGGTCGATGTTCTGTATGTATGAAGCATAGATGGTGTACTGATCAAATATATAACTAGGTATGTAATACTTCGACCAGCAGAGGTACAGGCGCTGACATAGTCGCCAAAGCCCAAACTCAAGATGGCATTGTCGTAAGTGCATGGTCTCATACGTATTATGTTCGCAGGGTTAATGACACTTCTTCAAGTACTCCTGGGGTGGTGGTGATAATAGCGGTCCAACCGACGGTATCTGCTGTTCTCCATCCGGCTACAATGACACCAACGTGGTAGGCTACGACTGCAGTGGCTTGACAAAGTATTCCTTATTTCAAGCGAAAGGAATGTCCCTTGCCCACTACACCTGTGACCAATTCAACGACAATCGTGGACAGAAAGTTGCCTTTGATTCTATCGAAATTGGCGACTTTATATTTTATGGCACAGACGACGATCAATGCAATGAACACGTAGCTATTTTCGCCGGTGACGGTATGATGGTAGAAGCAAGAGAGCATGGCGTGCCGGTAGGCACTCATGCTGTGCGAACTGGTCATAGCCCGTATGTAATACGATTCTAGGTTTGCCTAGGTAGATCCTAAGCATTATAGTTCCCTACTCAGTATATTATATTTATTTAATTTCAACGGTTTTATGTAAATTACATTCTCGATGAATGATGCCCATGGTAGTGTTACTCCTCTTCGCTGTCTGACCGTCATCTGTAAACGAAGTGCAAAATGATTATCTCGCCAGTGCACCCTAAATTTCACAACAAAGTTCTCGAGAATAATCTACAAGTTTTACTCGATTTCAAATGTACAAAGAATGTAGGTATGATCGCTATGTTGATAGACTAAACGGCCAGTTTTCCAGTAATGAAAGGGTGGCTTAAAGCTTCCTTGGGGGTAAGACGCTTTTCAGGATTTAACTGCAGCGCTTTTTCAAGCAGGTCAATGAAGGCACTGATCAGCCTGATCTCCTCAACAGACGATTTGGATCCTGGAGCTAGCCTGGATTTCAAATCCTTGACCGGTTTGACAATGACCATCTTTTTGGTAACCTCCTGAAAATATGATAAGAAGCATGCATTTAGTAAACATAATCGTAGCAACCACATTGACGCATATGACACCAACCTTGTTTGTCACTTTGTCGACTTCTTGTGAGAGGAAGTTGTACTGGTCATCAAAATGTTGTTCGGTGAATTGCCCCTTTCTAAGCATTTTGGCTGAAAATCGACCCTTGACGTCCATAATGTGCTTAAGCATCTGGTTGTTGCTCCGACCAGGGAATAGAATCTTTCCTGTGTAGAGTTCGTAAAGCGTGCAACCAACCGACCAAACATCCAGCGCCGAATCGTATGGAAGCCCTAGAACTGATTGGAACAGTGTCAGTCTGATCCACAGAAACGCTTTTCACCATGACAGCTTAAAGTATTCAACTTACTAATTTCAGGAGCACGGTAGAATCTTGAGACCAAGTATGGGGTAATGTCATTGTCATCCGCATCAGAGGCAGAACCTAAATCACATAGCTTCAGGGTGTTTTTTGACTCAGTTACCAGGATATTGTCAGGCTTAATATCAGCGTGCAGAATATTACACTTTTTCAGTAGCGACAAAGCTAAGAACAACTGTTGAGCGTACACACGGACTGCCTTGATATTGATTCCAACATCCTTGCCATAACGTTTGAGGACCTCTCGTAAATTCATACTGTAAACAAACACGGTGAGTATTTGCACTAAGCTCGCATGTCCAGATGATTTGTATCCCGTTTACCTTAAACTCTCGAAAACAAGGCACAGATGGTTCCTGTATTCGAAACTTCTATGAAGACGAATGATGTGCTTCTTGTCTTCAGGGTCGGCGTCCATAAGCTTCTTCAAAATGTTCAGCTCTTTGAGACCAGCCTTGTACCTATTCATAGGATCAGAATGGACCGAATGTCAGCTATTAACATACGAAGTTGGTTCCAACATAATTACCACTTACATTGTCTCGTTGTTACGAATGATCTTGACCGCAACATCGACATTGTCCTTTTGGGTGTCTTTAGCTTTGACGACGGAGCTGAATACACCTCGTCCCAAGTTCGCGTTAACATGGTACCGACCGCTCAACGTTTCGCCAACGATTGCGCCTGAAAAGTTGTTCCATAATTAGATCATTGCATAGTCATCATCTCTACAAGAGTTGCTTGAACTTACTGTAATAGCCTTCTGGGTCATCCCAATTATCGATAAGAGAAGGGTTCTGACCCGCAGAAACAGGTACGGCAGCAACACTGGGGTTGACCTTTGACTTTAGTGGAGCATCGGATGGTGCAAACATGTCATCACCGTCATCGGCAAACATATCGTACTCTTCCTTTTCTGGTGCTGCGGTTTGCGCTGCGGCTACACTCTCCAACTTTTCGTTGTAGTCAGCAGCAAACATGCTGTCACTATGACTAGTCGATCCACCGACCACAGATTCTTGCTTATCCTTCTGCTTCAGAAGCTCAATATCCTTATTCGATTTTGGAGGTACAGCACCTTGTCGACGTTCATTATCGGCAATTCTATCCATGGTAGGATTGTAGTCGGCAGCCGATATGTGTTCTGGTGATTCAGATCCACTTGGATTAGGACCCATTTGCGTGTCATCTTCGGAAGCAGACAGTCCGGGTGTCGAAACAGAGCTACTGGTATGGCCAATTGCACCTTCCTTTGCCAAGTCAAATTGAGGCGTGGACTGACGTGAGTTAGCTTCAGATTCTAAAGAAAAAATTGTTAAGATAGATCAGAAAGTGCCTGTGACATAGTACTATACAGCACGATTTCTTACCTATGTTGGTATCGTTATCAGATATGGAGGCTGCTCTATCTTGAACCTGAGTAACATTTTGTAACGTTTTCGATTGGTACTTTTGCAATATTGCTTGGCGTCGTTTACGTCTCTCTTCAATAAGCCTTTCTTCCTCCGCTTTGATTTCATCTTCGTCTCTAAGTTCAATGTCATCATCGTCATCTTTTGCTGCATTTGAGCTTTACGAATAAGAGGCAACGGAAGTCAGACAACATGTTAATACACAATAATGTACTTTCAACAGCGTTACATATACATACCTTTTTCCGTTGGCATTGTTGTCGATATCCATAGGCGCAGTACTCGTCTTGTATCGATTTGACTCTGCGGTCGAAAGTTTACTGTGCACTAGTTTAGAACCATTTGTTGCTTTTTGATCTGAATCTCTATCGGAAGGGCGTTGTCGAGATCTATATTGATCACGATCGCGTTCATAGCTCGATTCATACCGTCTCTGTGGACTTCCCTTACGATATCGATCACTTGAATGACCGTTATAGCTGGACGGTCGATCGTCGACCTTAACTGTCTTAGATCGACTGTCATTCGAACGGTCGGGTGATCGCTGACGCTTGACAGGAGTTAAGGGAATAGTGTTTCTGGACAAATGTTCGTCGTCGCTGGCAATTTCTCCTTCTTCCTTGTCGAAAATGTCTCTATCATTATTGGGTCTCTTACTTGTCATAGGAAGAATTGAGGATGGATTTAAATATGTAGCAAATGGAAAGTAAGTCAGTCAGGAAAGTTTTTCAATAAGATTGCTGTCCTGTTTTTATCCTTCTTACGACTAGTCAAGCTAGGCAAACAGAGTGAGTGGGGGAAGTGTTGCTGGAAAAATATGCAAAAGTTGCGGGCGAGGTCAAAAATGTGTGGCAGCACGATTGAGGAGTAAAGTCACGTGAGTGTCTAATAGTACTAGCGCTCTTTTATTGATAAATCAAATAGTGTTAAGGTAGAGAGCTTTCATAAATTTGAAAGATGATCCGCTACGACGTTGGTACTCAGTTTGACGTATATGATGCCAAAATCAAAATGTTGAAGTTCGACAGCCGATCTAGTAAGCCTGTCCTGTTTTTTCTTCCTTCGTTTGCAAAAATTACTGGAGATATGAATGGTCCGAAAGTACTGTGGATAGGCCCGGAACTTGCGAATTCCCCATTAAACGGCCACCGCCTCTATTTCTTGAACAGAATAGGTTTTCTCCACTGTCGTTCCCGAATAGCGACACCTTTATGTAGACTATAAGTCTCTGGTGAATTGATGATGTTTATTGCATTCTGTAGTTACGGTATTTATACTTTACACTTCGTCTATTACTACTACTTTCCAGAAGTTTCCTGCCTAAAGATCTTCTCGTACTTTCGGCATTACGTGTGGAGCGGTCGGACTTCGTCCCACGCTTCCTCGGCACTTGCCTTCCTTTATATCGCCCTACGTACCTTAGGTACCGTCGGTCTGAACTTCCACTTGTCCACGCCTCCTAGGGTCTTAGTGCGCTTCTGTACCGTTGGTAATGCTTCGCTCATGTTCGTAGTTTCAGGTGCTGATTCATCCGTACTCTGAGGTACGACACCGCTGGGGAAAGCGAGCGAGTTGCAAACGAGATGGGCATCAAAATATCCGTATTTTCGTCTCTTTGGCAGAGGATGACGGCGATGCCTTGCTTCGACGTTGCGTCAGAAAGCAATTCGAATGATGTGCGGAAGTGCGGTTGTGCAAATTTGGAAGTTTTGCAACATCGTCCCTCAACACAGAGAAAGCCTTTTGTTGGTCTGTTCGCCAAATAAATGGTTGACCTGCTTTCTTCAGGCGACGGATTGGTTCCGTTTTGACGGCATACGCCCGAATGAATCTTTGATAGACTCCGAGTAATCCAAGAAGCGATTTTTATTCTCGTTAGCCGTTTGCACTCTTTCTTCATCCAACGTTTCTGGTCTTTGCCATACATCTTGGAGTATTGTTTGATACGTAGCTTTAGATTCTCCCATCGATCGACTCCTTTTATGTCAGCTGGTGGCGGCATCTCCAGGACGGCTTTGATCTCTTCCGGATTAGCGGATACCCCATCCTTGCTAATCACAAAACCGATGAATGCAACTTGACTCTTGAAGAAAAGACATTTCGTCAATTTGATGGACAGATTCGCTTTATCCAAGCGCTGAAGAACCTGACGTATGTCTTCTACATGTTGTTTTTGTTGATATGGAAAGCAAATGGACGTCTGTGACTCTCTTGTATAGTTCATCTTCAACAACTCTGCCGGTCGACAGAGTCCACTTCTCTTCAGGTGTCATTTTTTCAAAGGCGGCAATGTACTCTTCGAAAAATCCTTCACCTTCGCCGGGTAGATTTACAGGATATTCTTCTCCCCATTCTGCTTCAGTATCGTCATTGAGGTTATCGGGGGGTCTGACTGCCCCAACAGCTTAAAGAATTTTCAACTCCGTTGTCCGATATGTAGAAATGCTTAGTTTTTTCATGCGCTTGATTCTTCAAGGTGGAAACATTTCATGTAATGATCTCTGCTCGTCGAAGTTCTTTCCCCATCGACAAATCTCCATAAAACAAGGGAGCAATAATCTCTCCCTCGGGTGTTCTGTTGGACGAGCTGGATTTGGCATGAGGCGAGATATGTGCATATTGTGTTTGTGTGGTTTTCGAGGTGATAATGTTATATTTGGACGGAGGCATACCCGGTTTTTATCGCTAGTGGATGTCGGAGCGATGTAGGAGGTGTCGTATAAGACCATTTGATGTTGCGACTGGCAACAGTGGTCGCAAATGGGATTGCCAACAGCATATTTGGCAAATTGAAAGTGAGTAGGGTCTTTTTGGTTTGCACTGAAATGTGGAGCAGTCTTTCAATCTAGTGTGCATAGAGGAGTCGAGGACTCATTGAAAGTCAATGGAGATGCGCCATTGGAAGACTGAATGTAAGGCGAGTGAGCAGACAAGTGAAAGGGGAGAAACTTGACTTCTAAACGGAGAACCTGCGCTCCTAATGGCGACTACTTCTGGGGTCCAATCGTAAGCGATGGCGGATTTGACTAATTTGTCCAAGTTTTGCAAGGTGTCTTCTTCACCCTGAATTAGGGGAAGAAGTGTCCGTTGCAGGTCGCCATCGCATACAGAATTGTGAAGGGTGTCCAATCATGTGACTGGCGGACAATGACAGAGGGGATACACGTGACTGCCTGTTTACGGCAGCTGCTTCGATTTGGGAGCGTACGGGTGATATCCTTTTCCCTAAGAACTTCTCCAAACTGGAACGAGATATTATATCGCTATCAAAATGGCGATGAAAAAATTACAAAGTATGTTTATATTATCCCTGATTTGTACATTACGGGAATGGGGTGAAGCGAGCTTTGTAACGATGGGCCACCTGGACAGTGCGTCACCGATTCAAAGTGGGGGAGTATGGCAGCATGGCGTTTACATGAGCCTACGGCACGGCATAGGATACCAAAAGAAAGGAACCGCCATGCAATTTCAATATACCGCTAGCTGTGAACATCGGCTTTCACCCGGCTTGCTATCTGATTTCCATACCTTTTCTTTCTTGTTTGACTTACCCATTCTCTCCACGATATATAGCGGAAATTGACCGAGTGCTCAAAAAGGTCTCTGAAGGCGTAGAGACGTTTGATTCCATGGTTGATAAACTGGAAAGTGCGCCAAATATCAACCAGAAAGAGAAGTACGAATCAGATCTCAAAAAAGAAATCAAGAAGTTGCAACGATTACGAGATCAGATCAAGTCATGGTTACAATCAAGCGAAATCAAAGACAAGCGAGCGCTTATGGATAATCGAAAACTCATAGAACAACAAATGGAACGATTCAAAGCCATTGAAAAGGAAATGAAGACGAAGGCGTTTTCTAAAGAAGGTCTTATGCAGATGTCACGCATGGATCCTAAAGAGAAGGAAAAGATGGAGACTTGCGACTGGGTATCGTCCATGGTGGATGAAATTGCCCGACAGCTAGAAATGCGAGAAGCAGAATTGGAAACGTTACAAGGTGGAGCGAGAAAGAAAAAAGACCACGCAAAAATGGAACGGATAAAGAATCTGGAGAACTGCATGGAACGATATAAATGGCACATGAATCGTCTGGAGCTGACACTTCGGCTATTGCAAAACTCACAGCTTGAAACCGATCAGGTATGTTTATCAGCTAGCACTCATCGTACGAGCTTTTTTCTCATCAACCTTCTATTTAGGTTCTCGCCATCCAAGAAGATGTGAAGTACTATGTCGAATCGAATCAGGTAAGCACGATTCTTTTCCCAAATCATAATCTGCTCACAATTATATTTATTAAAAAATACACTGTCATCACAGGAACCCGATTTCGAAGAAGACGAGTACATTTACGACGACTTGAATTTAGAAGAAGAGGAAGAGCAATATGCAATAGCACAAGAAGAATACAATAACAGCATGAACAACCATACCAACGACGATGAAGGTAAGTGTTGAGGGGCGACTTTGGCGTAAACAATGTCAATTTTTTTTTTCGTTTACTGACTCTTCTGGTATCAAAGACGATGTGGAAAGCAAGGAAGAGCTTAAGCCAATAACGAAGCGTCCGAGCAAAGAAGAAGAAGTATGTTTGATCCCTTGCGCTTATTCAATGAATGAACGCGTACTAAATGTCGCCTTTCTCTCTGGCATTCAGGAACCCAAGCCAGCCTCAAGTCCTATAGCGACTAGAGGTAAGATCATCAATACATATTTCGTATACTTCTGGAAGCGCTCATCTTTGCTAACATTTATATATTCTTCCTTACAGCAGCTGAAGTACCAGCCGAAGAAGGTATGTTGTTGATATTGTTTTTAACTCGCGTTATACATGCTTTGGATTAACATATGCTTGATTTAGCAAAACCGGAGTCTCCACAACAAACAAAGGCAGCAGTAACTGTTCAAGCTAAGTCACCTCCAGCACCAACAACAGCAAAACTGCCTGAACCAGCGCATGTCGTCACTCCAACCATTCGATACGCACAAGCTGCAGCTGGCGCTGGTCATAGTGAATCACCCGAGTCACAAAAGAAGGGTAAGGCTTTGCAATTACGTTGGATAGCCATGATGAATGTATGAAAAGATTTACTAAATGATGTACCAAATATAGAATTGAAACATACAGAACCAATACCAGCACCAGCACCTATACAGTCAGCATGGGTAGAGCCACCAAAGGTTGTTCCAGATATTGCGAAGCCCGCAACTTCAGAAGCGCCAGCAACCAATGTGTTCCTACCAGCATCTGCACCACCGCAGGATAAGGCACCAGCACCACCAACGCCAACATCTGCTATTTCTACGCCTACAAGGGCCAACACAGCAGAAAGCCAGGTAAAAAATGTGCAATGTAAGATGTTTTACGATGTCAGAGCTGATAATTATCTGGCCAACAGAATCATTCTGTAGAGTTTACTTCGCTTCCACCAAATGAGCAACCGTTAAACGCTATAGAGACCCAATTCCCGTCAGCACTGTCGGATTTGGTGTCTGCTTTCCAAGCAGTCAAGGATAAAGGTTAGTGGATGACTGTTAATTGTCTATTGCTATAAACATTTGATACTAAGTGACGATATTGTTTAGCCCAAAAACAAGATGACAAACTGTATACGCATCAAATGCTGGACACTAGCTATCAGTTTGTTCCTGATGTGACGGATTCCGATAGACCAAAGTATTATCAGCCAAAGAATCCTTATCCTACGCCAAGTTATTATCCACAGCAACCATTGGCAGTCTTTGATAATCCCGCAATATTCGAAAAGTTTGATACAGACGCCCTCTTCTTCATATTCTACTACCAGCAAGGCACATATCAGCAGTGAGTATTTGGAAGAGATATGCTGTTACAAATGTTTTCTTGTTTGCTTGTTACTGAACCGATGTCATAGGTACCTTGCCGCACGAGAATTGAAGAAGCAGTCATGGCGATTCCACAAAAAGTACCTTACATGGTTCCAACGACATGAAGAACCAAGTGTTATTACGGAAGAGTATGAGCAAGGCACATATGTATATTTTGATTATGAAGGTGCATGGTGCCAGAGGAAGAAGACTGACTTCCGGTGAGTGTCTATACGATATCACTAACATTGTGGGAATATTGTGTGCTAATGTACCTTATTTCCTTTAGATTTTCTTATCGATTTTTGGAGGATGCAGACCTCTCATGAACGTTTTGAACTATTGCTGACCTCTTAATGTGTTGTCCCTTGTTTCTTTGCCACCTTATTATTTTTTCTAGGGTAATGAGGGACATTTGTTTGTTTCTATTCGTTACTAAAACGAATGTATTATTTTATTCGACTTTTCGTACTTTGCTTTTTTGTGATAAATATGCCATAGAATGGGAGTTATGTATAGGACGCCACTATTTATTTAAGAGAGAGACAGCAAAGCTTTGATTATGAAGTCTACTCCTGCTTATAGGTGCCTAAAATCAAACAGGTAGCCCATTGAGGTGTTATGTAGTGGCTGTCAAGGTCATCAGCTTGAGCTATTTTGGCAAAATCATCGATCATTTCATCTATGGGATCATCTGTATGATTTTCGAGGTATCTGGCGTAGCTACTCCAAGTTTTGCAATACTGCTTAAACTGGGTCAAGCTCATCTTTTGTTCCAGAATTGGCTCAGTTGTAGTACTACCGATCTGTTGAACATCAGCCGCCTCAGGACTGAACCACCGCTTCAGGTCCTGGAAGGGCTACATTTGTTGTCATGTTAGTTTCTACACGTCATTCCATTTCCTACCTGCAGACGAATACTCACTATGTGAATGTTGCTGTAGAGACTTTTGACTGAATCCATTCCTGTATCTGATGCAACATACATGTTAACGTCTCTTACCTGTCATGTTACAGATGCGTGCAGATACTCACTCCAAGAATCTTTCAACGCTATAGAAACAAGTTCTTCAAAGCGCAAATTCATCTCTGGTTCATCCTTGATGATTGGGAGATTATACACCAAAATAGCCAGAGTGCCATTAGGCTTTAGGACTCGTTTGACTTCTTTAAAAAAGCGATCGGTATCGAAATAATGCATAGCCTCAAATGTGGTAAGCAAGTCAACACTGGCGTCTGCAAAAGGAAGACTTTCAGCAGGGCAAGCTTGGTAATCGATGTTGTCTTTCTTCACTGCTGACTCCAGCATCTGAATATAAGTTGTTATTAGTACGGCGGACCTTGTTGTGGTGGTGATTTAAAATGGTTATGTACGCTTACTCTTGCTGATAGATCAGTTCCGTGTACTTTCTTGAATTTGTCGGCCAAATGAGAAGCTGCCTGGCCAGTTCCGGTAGCAACATCGACGGCGACTTCAAACTGACCGCCCTTCTTGCTATGATAGTCGTAAATCAAGTCGTATGTCGCCTTGTTGTATATAGGGCGAAATTCAGCGTACTGGCAGCCCGAAAGTCAGTAATTACTAATTTAAGGGTAGTTCAACAGAGCAAAACGTGATTTTGGAGACTTACGAGGCCGCTGTTGAATGTTTTGTTAGAGAAGGTTGCCATTTTTGTTGTCGAAAAATTGTAATGATATTTCTGTTTCATGGATGATGCCACCTATTTATACTTTTTTGCAGTCTATGAATCATCGCCTGGTTTAATGTTTTGCCGCGACGATCTGTGACTATTTATAACATGCATGTTGCAAAGTTTCGGGTTTGAGCATGGTGAAGCCCAAAATCAAGGTCAAGCATCAATACTCCAAGCACTCCGTTCCACACCACCATTCCTCCAATGTACTCAACAATCACACTCCTCATGACAATTCGAGTGATGTGGCAGGGGAGATGTCAGTAACGGCGCAACTGCAACAATTACGAATAGAAAATGCAAGAAGCCGCCGTACGGTGCAAGGAGGAAATATACAACGACAGACACAGCTGCAAGATATCCATCCCTTCTACAACTTCGAATCTGGAACACCACTACCCGAGATTCGTCCTCAAAATAATACTCAAGGTACGAACAGAAGGGTTCCAGGACCTCAAGCCCCAAGGTCTTGGATTGCAGCCATGAGAGCTAAAAGTACCGCAGTTCATGAAAAACAGAACATTACAGAGAGAATCCAGAAGAGAAACAAGGCGAGAATTGGAGTCAGGTCACTTCGTGAAATTTGCACCTACACAGTGGCATATCAAATTATCTACAGTCAAGAGCATGCGGCACGTCTGTCAAGAACTTTAGCCAGCACTCCTATACATTTGAAGGAGTTTCTATTGCGCGCTATTTCTGAGCTTGGCGGTGTTAACGACAGGATTCTCAAGATGATGGGGGTACTTGACTTGAACGACTTGTGTTTAGAAAATTGCACGTTGTCCTTGGATTTGTTTTACAGGACGTTCTGGAAGTTAGAGACGAAATATATCCAACGAACGAAGGAGAGTAAAGACACATGGGAAGAACTAGACGACGACGACGAATTGGAAGAAAACACAGCTGTAACGTCCATATCCGACAAGTACGACGATGGCCGGTTTGCGAGTTTGTTTCGGGTCGCACGCCTAATCAATCCTGTGATAGACCTATCGAAACAATGGGTAATTACGACCAGACTGACACAGCTTACGTCGCTGGATATTTCCTTCTTTCGACCGCATCTTCCAGGACTTGCTACGTCTGAGCTCATTGTTACCACGCTACCGCATTTGACATCATTGTCCTTGGCGGGCATGCTCCAGAAAGACGATGGGTATGGAGCTTTATCTGTTCTGTCGAAAGGATTGAGGATGCTGCAGTTTTGGGATATTGGATACCACGATTGGATTACACCTGAGGTGATATGTGGATATGGTTCCATCCTGGTGATCAACTGGGACAAAGATCTACAAAACCTCGACTATTTATCTTTGGAGCATATATCTACAGACAATGATTCGGATATGTCGGCTGCCATGGCTGTCAAGAACCAGTTTTATGACGATGTTTGGGGACACGGTCGAGCCAGACGAAGACCCATCATCTTAACGAATCCCAATCAATACCAAAGTTATATACAACAAACGTATCTTTGAAGCAGAATAGTTTGATATAGAAAATGTAATGACGTTTTATTTTTATTTTTGCAGTTGTTATAATTCAACTGTCCATCAAGCATTGTAAATACTGTAACACTTGACGTTCATACCTGCAAACTATCAAGAAAAGTAAATTGACTCGAGAGCTATGCGATTCAAGATATACTGTTAAAAATGTGTTTATGAGTATATTATGTCTTTCGAAAAGCAAGAGGGAGGAACGCTCGTGTAAAGGCGTTGAATCAAGCATACCAATGCACGCTTGTAAAGATTTTCAAAAATTGAATTCCAACACAAAATTAAATTTTATGTCGTCACCAGCCTCAGATTCTCTGCGGGCAATTCCATTTTAGACTGTGGGCAGTGCATCCCAATAAGCCTTCTCTTTTTTCATCCCACCTCAGGTGTGTAGCATCCATCCATCCATGGTGATCCATCGACGTCAAATACCGGCCACAACAGCAATCCAGTGTATCGCATCAATCTATCCAGTAATGATAGTTCGGCTACGAAGACATTACGAGTTGAATTTGCACATTGAATACTGAGATTGGCTGGCCATTGTCGATGCACCTTTGTGACCTTTATCGAACTCGTTGCTAATTTCCAACACTTACGTTTTCTTGTACAGCCCAGTATGCTTATTACCAAGGAGAACAGAAAGGCTATCTACGAGGCTCTTTTCAAGGGTAAGACCATTGAGCGATCAGCCCTGGAGATTTTTTTTTGGGGAATGTCAATGTTTTAATTCCATTCTTGTCCATAGACGGTGTTTTGGTCGCCCCCAAGGACTACAACCTCCCCAAGCACCAGGACATTGATGTCCCTAACTTGCAGGTCATCAAGGCTATGCAATCCTTGACCTCCCGCGGTTACGTCAAGACTCAGTTCTCTTGGCAATACTACTACTACTCTCTTACCAACGAGGGTATTGACTACCTCCGCGAGTGTGAGTATACGAGAGAAGCCTTGAGTGAAAATTTAGTCAGAATCATTGATTGTTAATACGTCATTTGCTACCTTAGTCTTGCACCTTCCCACTGAGATCGTCCCCGCTACCCTCAAGAAGGCTGCTCGTCCCGCTGCTCCTCGTCGTCCTGGTAAGTTGAATCATCAGAATCGACTATAGGATGAATTTTTATTGTCGTTGCTAATGCTTCTATTTTTTAAATTAGCTGGTGAGGGCCGTGAAGGTTTCCGTCGCGAGCGCGATGACTACCGCCGCAAGGAGGGTGCTTCTGGTGAATTCAAGCCAGAGTTCCGTGGTGGTCTCGGTAAGTCCTTGTTGTAATATGTGGACCTAGCTGTGTTTGATTATTCTAATTCGTGTATTTTATAGGCCGTGGCCGTCGTGAGCAACAACAATAAGCGGTTGCATACAATCCCATTGCATTAGCATATAGTTGTAAGCATGCTTTAAAACCAAAATACAAATTTCAAAAGTTGTAAACTATGGCTTTCTGTATAATGTGAGGGGAGGGGTTGAGCGCGCGACAACAATGAGATCATGCAAGTTCTAGCAACTGCTCAACGAATAAGTTTATGGTTTGGGATTTGCGCACGGACTACTACTAAAGTCGAGCTCGATGATGGAGCGTCATACGCCAAAATGAGCTTTAGTGTTTGAGGGCAATTGCGATATAATGTTTAGCTGAAGTGCATTACCTACCACTCAACATGGGATTAAGTAAAACGTAACATGATGGTATGATTTGAACCTATGTATCTCTTTCTATAAAGCAGATAGTCAGCGCTTCCAGCAGAATGACAGTTGAAGGCCGTAATATTCTAATGAGCAACCGAAGCACACTCTTGACTCTAAATGCCTCATGTGTGCTCTTCAGTGCTTCACATACACTATTATTTTACACCATCGTTTCAAAAAGTCCTTTACTGAACTTTATATTGGGAAAAGTCATTAAATTATTCAATGTAACATGCTTGTGTTGTTTACTGCTACTGATAAAAGGTCTATCGTCAGGAATAAGATTGCTAAGGATCTATTACTCTAGCTTCAGCTCGAAGTTAGCCATGGTTGGCTGAGGAACAGATGTTGCTTTGGTATACTCAGGCACAGATGGCGCGCTGGTGCTATTTACATCGTGGGAGAAAAGGCATTCGTCACCAGCAAGGCAATTGCCGCTAAGGAAGTATTTACATGTCTCTGACTCTTTGAGCTGTGACAGCCGATCGTCAGATTGATTTTGGTGAGAATACAGACAGTCGTCACCGGAGGTACAGAACCCTTTCAAGTGGTAAAATCGACAAGGCGTGTTTTTGTTCCTCATGGCAGCCAGTGACTCGGCAGTGGCATCCTCGTGTGCAAAAGGACAGTCCTCACCCGTAAGGCAAATACCCTTGACATGAAAATGTCTGCATGCCTCTAACTTGGTGTTCTGATTAAACACAATTGTAATTAGTAACAGCGATATCTGCAAGGGATCAATATGTCAGAGAAACCTACATGAGAAAATGGGCAGAGATCTCCCTTCCGACAAGACCCAGTAATAAAATGGCGACACAAAATATTTTTGGGATCAGCTTTGTTGGACACCACTTTTTGTTCTCCCGCATGCAAAAATGTACATTTATCACCCTAATTCGTTGAAAGAGATGAATGAGAACTTTGATCCCACCGATTGAAACAGTATGCATCGAACAAGATGTGCCTTGATACTTACATTGGAACAGTATCCGCCTTCCCAAAACTTGCATACTACTCGAGGCACAAATGGTGTTTTTTCGACGGCTTGCTTTTTTCGCGGACCATCCTTGTTCATTTCTGACCTGCCATCTTCTGCTGAATTGTGCTTTCGTTTTTGCTTTTGTCGATCATTTTTTGGTTTCGGTCGTCTTCCCAAAACTATGAGGGAATTGTTAATATACGGATCCCGACATGCAATGACTATCTTCCTTACTTACTTTTTGCTGCAACATCTTCAATATTGGCCTCGCTTTCGTCCTAAATGATAAAATAACAACACATCAATTCACTTTTCTAGTTCATTCGCCTGACCTTCTTGAAAATATATCTCTGGCTTACCTGAGGTGGAGCATTAGGATATTGTCCTCCGTGTGAGTCCCGAACTGGAGTGGTAACAATTGGCTGTTCATGTGCTCTCAGCAAGGCATCGAAATCATCAAAATCTTTAGCTGCAGAGCTATCCATGGAGTCGGGATGAGGGTGAGGGTGAAGATGAGGATGAGGACGGCTGATTTTGATTTTGGCGGGCTGCTAAGTTGATGGAAAACATCATGTTAATGTATACTCTCGGTGATCATCGGTCAGAATTTCCAACCATATACCTTTCCCTTGCCCTTGTTCTTCTTCTTCTTTTTACGAGAATCCTCTGCACCATTGAAATTATTTGCCTTGTTGTTTCTAGCTTGAACAGCCTGGCCGCTAGCTCTGTCATGGCTAGTACTTTGAGTGAATCCTTTTACTGGCAGCTGCTCATTGCCTGCGGCTGAAGCTGACATCTGGTTAGGGAGCGTACGGTCCTGTATGGGTATGGTGATATCTAAAGTGTGACTCTTGGAGTGATTGTCTACCATAGTGGGCGTCGATTCCATGACATTAGACGGTGGTGCCTTGGATTGTCTGAGTGGGGTGGAGTGCTCCGGCAGAGCGGAAGCTTGGGTCTGCTCTGGAACAGTTTTTACGAAACTATCATCAGATTTTTTATTTTCATCCTTTGCTATATTCCCCTCCTTTTTCTGGCGGGCCAACTGGGCCATGGAAGGTATCCCTGATGCGAATAAACGTTCAATGGTTGACATCAGGTCAAAATGGATCGCACAGTTTACTGGAGGACTTTTTTTTTTCCATTTTCAGGCAGGTGCTTTAAAGCATTTTGGCAGTCACAACGATGAAAACCATCCCACTCTCGGCAAATAACCGATTTTGAGACATGAAAAAAAACGGATATCAATCAAGCTAGGGTTATTGTATATTCTTTGTTTCTCACCTCTTTTTAGACGAAAAAATATGTCTGCTTGGCTTTCGCGAAAGGTTTCGTCTTTGAACCTTCAAGAACTTAACGAATTTGATGGTAGTCAAGAACAGAAGCAGGCTCTGAAGGAGTTGGGGAAAGAATTCGAAATCACCACGGATAAATTACGTAGTATCGTGAAGCAGTTTACTTTTGAGATGCAAAAGGGTTTGGAGAGACATGGAGCAAAAGGTATATATCTACGCTTATAATTGACACGCATCATATTGATTAACAGTTCCATTGCCATAGTTGCTATGATTCCTTCTTTTGTCACTGGCAAACCTACAGGCATGGAGAGCGGAACATACTTGGCCATCGATCTCGGCGGAACCAATCTACGTGTTTGCAAAGTAGATCTCTTAGGCAATGGCAAGGTTGAAATCCAGCAACAAAAATATATCGTACCAGAAGCAATGAAAGTCGGCGAGATGCGACAATTGTGTGACTTTATTGCGGACAGCGTCGATATGTTTTTGACCGAAATTGACACCGATAGCTACAGCGAGACCCTACAGCTTGGTTTCACTTTTTCATTTCCAGTGAACTTGAGAACCATTAATCGTGGTAATTTAATGCAATGGACTAAAGGCTATTGTTGTACCGGTGCTATCGGTAAGGATCCTGGTCTTATGCTTCAAGATTCCTTCCGCCGCAAGAACATGAAAGTCAACGTTGCTGCTGTAAGTTAAAAAAGAAATCCCACGTTTTGTCTAAAAATCGATTGTATACCCACCATCTCATGATAAATTGTACTTCAGATTGTAAATGATACTGTTGGAACTCTCATGGCACATGCTTATCGCGACCCCACCACCTTCATGGGTATCATTTTTGGTACTGGAACGAATGCTGGTACGTACAAATTGTATAAACGCAGTGCATTCCACTTATACTGACACGCTCATAGCCTATTTTGAAAAAATGGATAACATCACCAAATGGGAAGACGATATCACCTCTGATGAAATGGTCGTGAACATGGAATGGGGTGCGTTTGACGAAGAGCGTAGAGTCCTCCCCATGACAATATATGACAATAGATTGGATCGAGAATCCATCAACCCCGGTACCCATATATATGAAAAAATGATTTCTGGCATGTACCTTGGTGAGATTGTTCGCAACATGACTTTGGGGTTGGTGGATCAACTATTACTGTTCAACGGCAAGTCTTCCCCCGAGCTGAACAAGAAATGGAGCTTTGAGACTTCTCACATGTCAGCTATCGAAATCGACACATCCTCGGATTTGGCCGACACTCAATATGTCCTCGAGACAGTCTTAGGTATTCCTAGCACTACCCTCTTGGATCGTGAAATGGTCAAGACACTCTGTCGTTTGGTCGGCATTCGAGCTGCTCGCCTGTCTGCTGCCGGTGTGGCTGCCGTTATGACCCATTGCAATCTCTTACCACAAGATGCCTGTACAGCAGCTGTGGATGGATCTGTATTCGAGTTCTATCCTCACTTCTCACATAATATGATGAAAGCGCTAAAGGAATTATTTGGAGAAGACGTTGAACAGAAGATCAAGTTCTCACAATCCCATGATGGCTCAGGCTTAGGCGCTGCTGTTATCGCTATGCAGGTGTCCAAAGGAAACAGCTAATCTATCGTTATGCATTCATGATAGCGAATTTATATAGTACACCATCCAGTATGAGAAACGATATCATTATTTTTTCTTGAATGATTTGTGAATATAAGATTTTATTGCATTATGTTATTCAATAGCGCGAAATGTACAACAATGAAAAAGATTGTGAGGGATATGGACTCGGTGGGGTGCCAGTCAAATGCAAATTGGGCAATTCTAATAGGAGTGACCACTTTTGCCTTCCAATTTCCTTAGTCTTTCCTCAATTTCTTGCATCTTTCCATCCATGCCTTTGCGATAGTCTGCATACTCCAAGGTGTTAAAAAGTGCTTGAAGTGTCAGATTGGTGGCCATGGCAATGGCGGTGCATTTCATCAGCGGGGTAGCGTATTGGTATATGAAAGGTAATTCTTTCCCTGAGCTAGTAGCATAGGTTCTCGTGAAGTTGGGACGGCATGGTCGAATGAATGGACGAACCACGGTAGTCAGCATGGTGAGTGAGCACGGGGGGAGGTTCGATTGGCAGTGAAATTTTTCCTTCAGAGACTTTCCGAGGGAGTCATCCTGGCTAACTCCGACTGGATATTATGATTTTTTTATGTATTTTTTTTTATCGGCAAAATTGTGGAGAGCTGTCAAGAGCTGGGCTTTTTCTTTAGTCTCTTTCTCTTCGCTTCCCCACAAATGACCATTTCGGTGGTTTCGCCTATATCGACAAGCAGAGGTCAACACAATAAGGCAGCTCCATTTTGGTACGGAGGGGCTGCCTCATGCGTAGCCACTCTGGTATCCCACCCTTTCGACCTGACTAAAGTGAGATTACAAACCGTCAAGGGGTCTGGCGCTTCTGGAATGCTGACGACAATGGTGTACATTGTCCGCAACGAGGGCATTCTTGGCGTATACAATGGTTTGTCGGCTAGTTTACTCAGACAAGGAACGTATTCAACCGTCCGGTTTGGTCTATATGATCAGTTCAAAGCTTGGGTTGCCAAGGATGAGAGTAAGTGTCATTTATTCGAGATTTGAGTGGGTAAGCCATAATTGGCTATCTCCCCTAATGTCTCATGGTATTAAGCGACGATTTTGAAATTTAATTTTGTTTACATTGAATTTTCCTTTAGAGCCTACGTTCTGGCAATTGCTTTTTTGTTCGACTTCCGCGGGAGCACTTGGAGGCGCTTTCGGTAACCCAAGTGATGTCGTGAACGTCAGAATGCAGAATGATGGTCAGCTGCCCCCGGCCATGCGACGAAATTATCGGAATGCTATCGACGGACTAATACGAATCTGTCGTGAGGAAAACCCCAGAGTGTTAGCTCGAGGCATCGGCCCCAACATGAACCGTGCGATTCTCATGACATGTTCTCAACTGACAAGTTACGACGCATTTAAGCAATTTTTACTGGACCAGTTGAATTTAAAGGACGGATTTATGGTCCACTTGGAGGCGAGCATTTTTGCCGTAAGTAGTAATAAGGTTATAGATCATTTTCGTGCCGTCACTTGAATTCACATGACGTTTCCAGGGTTTGGTGGCTACCACCGTGTGTTCGCCGCTCGATGTAGTGAAAACGAGAATAATGAGCGCAAACAAGCATCGACATCAGACTTTGGTCAAGCATTTAGTGGATATTGCAAAAATCGAAGGTGTCCGTGCTCTGTTCAAAGGATGGACTCCAGCCTTCCTTAGGCTTGGCCCTCATACTATTGTCACCTTCCTGGTGCTGGAGGAACTGAAGCGTTGGCATTCATCTTTCGTCGGTACAACTCCACCATCCGCTTCGCTAACCACTACATAAGCACCACCAATATTCCCACCATGTAAACTATATACCCCTCTTACTCTTCACAGTACGTCTGTCCATATGATAATTTCGGGCTTGGCAATTTTTTCTTTTTCTTAATGGACGATGGATGTAAATTATTTCACCATTTCTTTCTTTGTAGTATATTTGACTTACCTCGATTGTTATTATTCCGCATAATGCAAACTGTGTCTTACCTGCCTCGTATATCATCCGTCGTTGTGAGAGGTAGAACTTTGATTGAAAAGCAGGGCCGTTAACCTGAACTTAAACCATGAAGCACACCAGCTCCCTGATCCCAATGCAAAGGAGGTGATGAAATGGTGCTTCTGTTAGGGGCAAGCGAAGGAGTTTTTCTTTATTTGATGTCTGAATCATTACGATCAAGTGTGGGTGATGATGATGACATTGGGCTGACTGTATTGGCGAAGGGGGGCAAGTTTGTGTGTTGAAAAAGATGAAAAGGCATCCCAGCATGTTTTCTTGTCCCTTTCGTTTATATTTCTCAACAGCCAACATTGTATGAGATTCCACTCCAGTCAATGGCACCTTTAGTAAGTATTACCAATAGTGTTTAGAGCTGGGTCCCCTTACGAGGCTTTTCACCCGCAGTTGGTCATGATATCCTTGCAAATCAGGAGAGCTACACTAAATATGACCAACCATACAGCCACACCTCTATGACAAACAGTATTGAAGTCCAACATAAAATTGATCTGAAAAAACGAGCCTCACCAGCTGAGCCATCCCTTACGCCTACATCAGGAAACATTATAGAAACACTTCAAAAACCTAACCCGACAAATTATACTTCTCAACCTTCTCCTCCTTTCAACACCACCATTCCCGACACATTTTGGACTTCGAATAATAACGCTATGATTGCATTTTTTGCAGTCTTGGGCGTACTTCTGCTGGCTATCAGTCTTTGGGTACGCACCAACATCCTGTTTTTTTTTTTTAAAAAAAAAAAATGACTTGCGATAAAAAGCTTATTCTTCTTACTTGAATCTTCAGATTGGATATCTCGTGTTGAATTGGTATCGACGAAGACACAGTCCATCCAGCCAAGATACTGAACAAGCAGTTGAAGAAACATCACAACCGACTGTATTGAATCGTAGCATCACACAAAAACCGAACACTTCCAGCATTATTATAAATAAAGAGGTGGTCGATAGCATATGTCCTTCATCACGTATAGACGTTGATGGTACGACGCTTGTCAACATGGACAGTACGAGTGATGAAAAATCCATTATAACGCCTGAAGGCAAATCATCGATTTACAACCCAGACATGCCCAATACGCCATCCCAAGAACGATTTTCACACTTTTCAGGCAACGGCAGTGAAACGACTTTGGAATGGAGAGATATGTGTGCTATCTGTCTAGAGGAATATCTGCCACAAGACTTTTATCGAAAACTACCTTGTGGACACACCTTTCATACCGAATGCGTGGATACATGGTTTGCCAATACTCTAAAAGTAGAACAAATAGCTTGCCCCACCTGTAAGGCAGACTACAGTCAAACATTCGAAGCACGCCAAGGTTAGTTAGTCGGTTGGGGGCATTTCGGGGTACATCCTTATCATTTGACCCACCCGAATGTGTTTCTGTTTTTAGATACGTCAACAAAGCACACCCAACCACAACAACAAACGGACACAGATTCCATTCTTAATCACTCCATAGCTGCATCCACCATAAGGTTTCGACGATTTAAAACCTGGTTCAGACTGGTTCCTCCTGAAAGCGAAGACGACGCCTTGCGACGGCAGACACGGCGACAAATGAGAGCAAGACGATTAATGGCTTATCGAATGCAACAAGCGGAATTGGAAGCCGATGGTGGCTATCATGCCGCTGCCATGTACTCTCAATACCCTACATTTGGTAAGAACCATTGTATTATTGGAGCGTGATATTGAATGTTTGAGCACTGAAACTTGTATAAACTATCCTTTAGCCGTCATTACACCTTACTTTTGATTCCGCCACAGCATACCCCCAACCCAACCCTTACCTACGCTGTTGGTTTTGTTTCCTGCCATTGAAAAAAAAATTCCATGTTCCACCTCCCCACACTTTGTATACATTGATAAAACATACGTCAATAAATTCATACTTCCTGCTTGTATATACAGCTATTCCAAGAGAGGTTCGACTAGTTGACTTGCCAAGAGTATCTCATGCACAGACGACCGTGGGGGCATGTTATGCCGCTGATGCTAGAGCTGTTGCATGCAATTCACTAAAAGGAGCCTATGGTTCATTATCATGTTGAAAAACAAACAAATTTCTACTTCATCCTCTATAGTCGTCATACACACGCTGATCGGTCAGTCAGTTTTATTGTACCTTGTCAGAAATCATAGGGAGGATATGGCGCTGGTTGACAGCGCGAGGAATTTCTTCCTCATGATGGGTAACGATGATCAAAGTTTGATCGGGGCGCATATGGTTCTCAAGCCACTTGGTGACTTGGCCGATCATCTTATCGTCCAAGCCTTGAAAAGGTTCATCCCAAATAAGCAAGGACGGAGACTTGACCAAAGATCGGACAAGTAAAACCATCCTCTGTTCTCCCGTCGACATGTCAATGAGCTTTCTGTCCATCAGATCCTTCATATCAAATTCATCAAATATTTGACGAACCGACGTCTCTTGTTCTGTAGACAGTTTTCGAGGAACAACCACGTCGAAAAAGCCGGTACCTGCCGCCATCAGAGCAGTCATCTGTTGGTTAAAATACAAGTGGATTTCCGGGCTGACCAAACCAATGCGCTGTTTGATATCCCAAATGGATTCACCACTGCCCCTCTTTCTACCAAACAACGACATGTCATTGGCGTAAGCTTGTGGATGGTCACCTGTTAACAGGGATAAAAGTGTCGTTTTGCCAGATCCTGTAAACGGGATACCCATGTTTAGCTATCCATCCTCAGTGTATGCATGTTTTCTAACAGAAAAATATCGTACCATTGGGTCCTAGCAGAGCCCATCGTTCACCTTGGCGAACAGTCCAATGAAGGTCGTTGATAATTTTTCGTCCACCATACGATACATTGACACCACGAAGCTCAACCACAGGATCTCCGCCTTCGGGTATGGTTTGCTTGTAATCGTCGTCTTCCTGTTGCTTTTCTTCAGAAGCTTGTGCAATTCTCTTCTTGTACTCGTCTACTTTTCCTGACCACTGTATTTTCATGTCTCCCAACTCTAGCACGTTGGTTGCCCAATCAGGCAGTTCATCTTGCGGTCTAAGCACGACCAGGACGCGAGACGACAGGTTACCAAGGATATCCAAAATCTTTGACCGGTTGGCAACGTCCAGTCCCACTGCAATGGCAACGTAGAAGAGATGAGTATGAATTGTTCTACTTTCGATTCGTGGCCCACATGGTCGACTTCTTACTGAGCGGTTCGTCCAAGATCAACATTTCTGGGTTAGTCAGCAAAGCTCGGGCAATACGAGCGCGTCGAGTTTGACCATTAGAAAGTTTCATAAAAGACAGATTGAGCATGTGGTCGATGCTGAGTAACTTGGAGACGTTGTCAATGGCTGCATCGTCGCCAATTTGATCCTTCAATAGGTAATCACGAAGAGTAATATCGTTTTCAGGATCACTAAAGTTGAATCGTTCCTGATAATAGTGCTTTCCATAACTGAATAGAGAAGAGTTCTCTCTAAAAGAAACCAATTTGATGTGATCGGAAGGATAAGGCGACTTGTCCTTGCTGATGAACTGCCATTGTCCAGCAGTCAGAGGCTGAATTAAATGTTTACCCGCCACGGTCTGGCAAATTGAAAGGTGGTATTATTACGTATGACTGGTGAACAGAGACAGCAAATTGAATGATTTTACATACTTCAGCAAACGTGGTTTTGCCGGCACTGACCGCTCCAACCACGACCCAACGTTCGCCTTCTTTGAGTTGCCAGGACAGATCCTTGAATGCAGGATTCAAATTTCCAAACCGGTGAATATTGGCATTTTCAAACTGAATGAGGGTCTTGTAAGCCAATGAGGTTGACGAGAACAGACGCTGGCCATATGGAAGGCGGAATGCTCGAGCAAGCAGCATGATCGGGTTAGATTCCGAGGAGGGTGGGCAGGCGGGCCAATTGTTCTTAAATTCCCCCAGTTTTTTCAGGTTGTACCAAATGTGACATGTCCTCGATACATCCGAAATAACGCTTTTGATAGGCCAAACCCCACTGTTGTTTATCTTTACATGAAATCGGTTGGATGCGACTGTGCATCAGATTTTAATCTACAAACGTGCCATTGCTCTTTTGGTCAGTAGTTATCCTAGGTGGTTGGCCATGCTTTCATCGTGGTGGCTCTGTCGCTGTTTCAAACCGAAAGCACGGCCATTGGGCTAATCCAACTCTCAAAGGTGACTAAATCCATGAATCACTTTAGGGTTATACAAGGTGGTCGTATGTGCATCATCATAGAACAATGCCTAGAAAATGAAGTTTTCCAGTTAAAGTTTAATCTTTAGAAAGTAATTGTCCTGTATACATCATAGGCACGGCCAGGAAAGCCTGCAACATGAATTTCTGTGGCAGAAGAGTCAGTTGTATTCCATTAACCAAGTTCTCAGAACGACCTCAATTGTCACTGTCTGATGATCAGTGATCAACCGTATTACGTGAAATCGCTTGGTGAAAGGAATTTGTAATCCTTGTCAATTTTTGACGACTCCTCATTGATGACTTGTACGTTAAAACAACCACAGAAGCTAGCAAAGCCCCTCAGTACCTCAATGAAAGAAACATGTCATCGGTTCTTATTCTTCTTAGTATTATCTTTATTCTTACTAGCGCCATTTACGCTCATGTTGGAGAAGAGCAACTTTGGATAATCTAATCTGTATAACCACACAAAATATCCTTTAGAGCGATTGCAACTCTAATCCAAAACATGATTAATTGATTGAGCCCTTTCCAATTAAAATTTGGGAGACGATTCAAACTTTTACAAGCTCATCGGTTTTATTTTAAGTCATGGCAGATGTCTATTCACCATTCAATATGGCGATTTATACGTAGAGGGCGGGAAATATCAGTGGCCAATGTCGGTGATACAGCGTGGCAAGAGGGACAAAAAACGAACAATTGGTCCCAAATTTTTCAGGTCGTGACTGCCAATTTTTGCGAGGGCATCTCACAGGCGTATTTGATTGCACCTCCAGGCCATCGGATACAACCTTCTCTTTTTATCAAGGTATGCATCCGTTATTATGATTATTGATATCACAGCATCCATACCAGATGGATTCACATTGCAACGACCTATCGACGAATGGATGAACACACCGATGAATGGATGGATCGATCACACTGACCGGCTTCTGCACATTCACCATCATCGACATTGGGTCAACATTATAAATCAGCCGCATGTATTTTTAGGTTCCCTTTGGCTAACTCATTCCCGCACTTTTTTCTTCTAGTTCAGCAATGGGTCGCCGTCCAGCAAGGTGTTATCGTTACTGCAAGAACAAGCCCTACCCCAAGAGCAGATTCTGCCGTGGTGTCCCCGATGCCAAGCTAAGAATCTACGATCTTGGTCGTAAGAAGGCTCCTGTCGACGACTTCCCTCTCTGCATTCATCTCGTTTCCAACGAGTATGAACAGCTTTCCGCTGAAGCTCTTGAAGCTGGTCGTATTTGCTGTAACAAGTATATGGCCAAGACCAGCGGTAAGGACTCCTTCCACATGCGTATCCGTGTCCATCCTTTCCACGTCACCCGTATCAACAAGATGTTGTCTTGCGCTGGTGCCGATAGGTAAGTCCTAAATTCCAATGTCTGAGCGAAGCAATGTATCCACCCGAGCTCACACTCTTTTTTTGTCTTCAGATTGCAAACCGGTATGCGTGGTGCTTTCGGTAAGCCCAACGGTCTCGTTGCCCGTGTCAACATTGGACAGATTATCTTCTCCGTCCGTTCCAAGGACAACAACAAGGCTGTTGTCGTCGAGGCTCTCAGACGCTGCAAGTACAAGTTCCCTGGTCAACAAAAGATCATTGTCTCCAAGAACTGGGGTTTCACCAAGTTGTCCCGTGAGGAGTTCGTTGCTGCTCGTGCCGAAGGCAAGATCAGAAACGATGGTTGCCACGTCAAGTACCTCTCTACCAAGGGTCCTCTTAAGACTTACTTCCGTCAAGCTCTCAGCGCCTAAGCTTGTGTTTTTATTGCGGCTCTTGCAATAGATTCCAAAAATATTATTAAAAAATAAATATCAAAAGCAACTTTGGTGTGCGGCGAACCTGAAAGTTTGATACCATGTCGACATGTTTGAGCAGATGTTTCGAAAGAAAGGACTGAGCAGTGATATATGTGGGCCATACCATGCAATGGATTTGACCGCCCTGAGTAATTTATATATTCACACCTTCTGTGATGGGTTTGGTAACCTCACTCACATGTCACATACTTGGGTTTTCAGAATGAACAGGAAGTGTATTAACGGAAAAGAGCATATTAAGCAAACGTAATTAATGAAGATAGCGAACGAAATTAAAAATACAGGTTCCTATATCACAATTGTTCATCATCTCGCTTACGACGAAGCGAAGTTGAGCTCCGGCGTAACTTGATACCACCACGGCTGTCGACTGGGTCAACATCATCATCGGATAGAACAAAAGGCTCATCTTGTTCTGCATTGCGTTCTTCATTGAGGAACTGTGGTATGGCCATTGGAACTGAGCTGTTCCTTTCCATGGAGGTTGCAAGGACTTCGTCATCATGGAAATGGTGCTTTGCAGCGGGTATGATGCCTCCCAGGATATGGCCGACCGTGTTTTGGACGGTGTGTAAAGCCTTATCACGTTTGGAAGATACGGAGGAAGACAAGTGGCTAGAACTCTCATAGCTATTGTCGCCCATGCCAGCCAATTGGCTGACAAGAGAGATGCCCCGAAAGACGGAGCTTCGTCGGTACCGATCGCTTCCATGCACATGGTCGTCGGTTTTGTGCTTGTCTTGACTCCGGTTGACCAGTAATGGCGTGGTATCCGTTACGGGCATGTCCACATGGCTGTACAATGTATCTGTGTCATGGTCTCCTGCACTCTCGATATCTTGCTCATGCTCTGACTGAATAGACGAAGTACGAGAACGTCCTCCATGGCTTGACATGGTAGACTCATCACCAGCAATCTTGATATCACTGTTTCTCCTGTTCGCGGTAATGAGGTAAACGCCAAGGAACTCTATAATGCAGCCAAAAACAAAGTGCACAAATTGTTCAGCGTAGACATCGTCGAAATCTCGATATAAAACTGCACTACCGATAATAGCTGATACGGTAAAAAGTACGAATTGAGTGGGAATAACGGCTGTTGCGTCGAATCTTTGCAGAGCTTTGTTCAGATATTTGATTTGGATAACGGCCGTCGATACCAATACAAAAAGTAGGACATATGATACAGGATATCTGCAAACAAATGATGTCATGATCAGGGTGCTGGTGACAATGGGAAAAAGTGTGCGTCTGTTTTACACTTACGTGAACATTTTATAAAATGTTAAGCTGAGTAAAGATGATACGCTTTTAGTTGACAAGACAGTGTACGCTCCTGTTGCACGAAGGGTTAGAGATGAGAACTTGCAGCCAAGATAATGGCAAACAGCCATTTTGTTGTTATATTCGTCTTACCGTACAGAGCCACTAAACCAAGATCAATCAGGATGCTTTTTGAACCCCATCGTGGCGATAGTACTGTTAATATCAGTATGAGACCACCAGTAATAGAATAGTAGATGATAGCCTCCATGCTGGTCAAATATTCGACGACAAGGTCCGGGGATAACTGTAAGACGAGATCACTCTACGTTAGTTCTCGTTCATGCATACACTATTTACAGAATTCGGTCGACCGTTGCGCTTACCTTAATTTCTTCACGCTTAGAAGAGAGTACAACGATGGTAGCTCCGAAGACCGCAAACATGACACCCAAGATATCACGGAATCGAAACCGCTCCTTCAACAAAAGGGGAGCTAATATTACATTGAAAACAAGGGTGGTGGTTCCTAAGGGTGCTATAGTGGAAGCTGGTGCAAACCCATAGGCTGGAAGATGGGCAAGGTTGTCTGAGAAACTATGATCGTGACGACACTGCTTTTTTTCCTGATACACACTTACCAACAAAGTTACCAATTTCTCCTATCACCATGAGCGAGATGCCGGCCCACCACAGCTTTGACTTCAAATAATCTGTACTATCTTCTTCGGGAATCGACTTTTGGTTGGCAAAGGAACCGTCATCATTAGGTATATGGGGTGAAGAATAGGGAAGGGTTCCATTGGAGTCTGAAATCGAATTTGTACTTTCTTGCAACTTGTTGTGCTATGATTGTATTGTTATGATCATCGATCGTATGACACGACGGCATGCTTATGTACAAACTTACAGCGTATTTTTGTAAATTTAGAGCCACTGATATTAAAATCTAGTAAAGCGAGTTAAGTCAATATGTCTAGTCAGGATAGGGTTGAATATGCCTTACATTGCCGCAAACCGACACCACCACACCAATGTAAGTGTGAGATTCCTCTGGTGAATCCTGTAATGAGGTCATTGATGGATTCATGACATGAACAGCATGAGGTTTGGGGAGATGGCTGCTGGCAAGAAGTCGGGAGTTGCTTTGAATAGCCGAACTGAGTGGACTTTATCGGTGGAGGTTTGGACAAAAAAGACGTGTGGCCAAAAAAAAAAAACGGGATAAATCTTGTTTTGGGTGGGCAAACTCTCACCAGCCAGCGAGAGGATTTAAAAAAAAAAAAAATAGAAAAATTTGAGTCTGATTACGGTGGGATGGTGCCAGATTACTGCGATAGACAAACAATTTTTTACAAAACGAACTTCTTTATTGGACAAACCCTTCATGTCAAATGCCCTAAACTACCTACATGTTACAAATCCATTGTGCAACCTCCTCGGCTGTCGTCCGTCTCCATACTTACCCTAGCCAACCAAATCTGACGGCAATATCCGATTGATAGCTGAACATTAAATGTATAGGACTCCGCTGCCATTGTTTGGTGTTGTTTCGGTTTACAAACTAATCAAACTTCTTTTTCTCCTAGAGCATTCCTTTTACATGGCTTCTGATCGTTTTGGCTCGGTTTCAGCTTCGCACAGGACAAAAGCTGCTGAAAAGTGGTTTAAAAATGCTACGAGTGATGCGAAGCACAAGACCGTCGACAAAGAGTTGCAGCGAATAAAGAACTTGGGAGTGGTTTCGGTCAGAAAGCGCCATGAAGATGTCGCCTCGCCCACATCCTCCCGCCGAGCATCTTTTATCAGCAATGGGTCTGAGCCTTCCAAGAAGAAATCCTCCAGCGACATCAGTCAAACGCCAGCAACGGTAGAAGACGACACAATGGATAGCCCCACCCTATCATCGGCTCCAGAAGGTGAATTCCAACAGACGATAGAAAGCGAAGTCAGCGAAAACATAGAGCTGCCTAAGGTTGATTTTTCGCCAGTTATGGATGAGATCCCAATCATGCAAGTTGTGGACACCAATGCTATTGAGACGAACGCAATGGACGACGATGGCCATGCTAACAACGACGACCCATCAGCAAATGAGACTGCGGAGGTCGCTTCACCTGTGCAACCAGCGGTATCAGCAACGCAAGATTTACAGCGTTTCGTCGATGATACACACTTGCCTGACGATGTGGCGGTGACTTTTGCACCTGTCGAACTGTCAAAATCTCGTCCTAGTTCCGAAGGAGAAAGTACTCCTATGTCACTACAGCCATCCAAACGGTCGTCGAACAAAAGCACAAGCTCCAGCGTCTACAGTCAAGCTGATTCCTATGTCTCGCTGACAGTGAAGAATTTGATTAACAGCCATGCTCATGCGAGCCCAGCTTCTTCTTTGCAATCCGTTACCAGCGCATCGTTACCTGTGTCTTGTGGATCCCCCGGTACTGTCATTTCTGAAATGTACATTCTGGTTGACCAAGCCAAAAAAGCTAGCCCTGAGCAAGGAGAGCTAGCGGAAATTCATGAAAAATTATTGGGACTGGTCAATAGCCTGAATGTCTGGCACGCGGCCAATCCAGCCGACAGCAGCCCCCAAGGTGACTCTAGTGAAGTGGAGGACTTGCGAAAACAAGTCAAGGCGCTTGAACATAAGTGCGAGCTCCAGCAAGTGGACTTACATGAACGTTCAGCATATCACAGCAAATTGATGCAGGACAAGGATTCGTTATTGAAGAAACTTTCCTCAACCGAAGGCGGCGACTATACGCCTAGCGACGGGTCGCCGACAGACCCATCCCCCATATCCGTCAAACTAATGAACCGGCTGTCCACGGGTTCCAATGTATCGTCTGCATCGCTCGTGACTAATCCACGAAGCGGGTGTCGTAGCCGAAGATTGAATCCTCGACCGGAAACACCGTTACCACCGCAGCTGCCACCCCCTAACAACCCACTTCCGCCCATCCCACAACAAGAACCCGTGCCGCACCATAGTATTCACAAAGAGCATCATGAAAAAGTTGTAAAGGAGCTTCTGTATAAATTGAAGGACCAGCAATCCAAGTCGAAAAGCACAATCGACACATTGGAGATTAAATTAAGCGTAATGACAAAGCAAACCTTGGAGCTGCAGCATTCCATTTCTCGACTAGAATCGGAGCTACAGGCTAAACAACGAGCCCCTCCTCGATCCACCCTTCCAACCCACAGCAGCCCAAAGAAAAACCAGAGCAGACGATCATTCAGCTTACTCACCCTGTTTGGCAAGCGATGAAATCTTATTTGTAAAATTTTTTCTTTAATGTGTTTTATCGCACATCTACTCATTATTTATATTTGTATTGTTCTTTCTTATTAATAAACCTCAGCATTTTTGTCATATTGTAACTCTGAGGTTGACAAGCGGGACTTGAAATATTAGAAAGCAAAGGGTATGTATATGACACGGGAGGCATCAGTGGGAGACCGGGGATATTATAAAGAGCTTTTCATCCAGAATAGACCGGGAAAACCATGTTACAGAAGCGCTGGCTGGCTGGTCATTATCTCGGTCGGTTACGCTTAGGGCACACCCAGGCGATGTGAGTAGTGGATCCGCAGATGTGGCAAGGGTTTGAGCTCATTTGAGTGGAGAGAGAGAAAGAGACTTGAACGGCGTAGAAGCAAAAAAAAGTGCGTCGGTGGGAGGCTATTTATATTAAGTTGAGAAGATCGACACTTTAGTTGAGTCGAACAGGGCCCAGCGATTTGTTACGTAGACTGACTGGTATAAGAAAGAGGAGCCCACTGAGAAGACAGCTGCTTAAGGAGGTCAGGGTGGGATGTAAAATAATCATAACAATAATAATAAAAATATTTTTTTTTATTTCGTTTGTACCGTTGGAAAGGGCGAGGTCAGTTTCCCTACAGAGTAATGGCAGGCGTTTTAGAACCGTGGCGCTCTTTCGTTCGCTCGTAGGGTCGACCATGCCCAAGAGTGAGCAAGAAGGAAAGCCATAGTTGAACATACAAGAGGGGAAAAAAACGCGGAGTAGTACTCCCTTGGAAGAAAGGTGTCCGACAAAGGACATCATCTTATCATATCTCTCGTGAGTGTGGAGAAAAGAGATGATCGTGCATAATTCGAGGTATTAATTCCCACCCCACTGATGCCAACTTTAGTATTCCCAACGAATTGACTCATACCGCGGGGACTGACAGAAATGGGGGGTTTCTGTTGGTTTTTTGCCTTCTTGCATTGCATTCCGCGCGCCCATGGCTAAATTGAAAACATACATGCGAAAACTCAACCCCACACGATGGTCTTGTAGTGCTTGGCACAAAAATTCGTTGGGGCTATCCCCCACGCATGCGCGATGTGCAGCAATACCCACTTTTGACAAACCACCTCTGATTGGTTCCATGCCATGCCATGCCATAGGGGATAGGATAGAGAAAATTTTTGGGAAGAACTGAAAGTGATCGTATTATTCGGCACGTCAGCATTTCTTCTTGCACGTTTTCAGGTGAGTGAGTCCAGATTGAATTGTGTTTCTAGATGGAAGACACCCGCTTAGTAAAACTTGAATTCATCTGTCACCCACCCCTTTCCGCAATGCATCCTCAACATGGCGTGAGTGGCAATATGATCAAATGTAGGTTGAAAGAAGGGGTATCTCCAATAGATTAGATTGTTTTTAATCTATTGTTACTGTTCATCGAAGCTTGGCCGATGTATCCACGGTTGTGAATAAGCTATACACAGGAATGTGTGGCCTTGCTGGGATGATCCAAAATGGGGCATGGCTAGACACAACCACCAGGAATACTATTTACGGCATTACGAGCTATGAGATGTCAAACCCTTGAAACGACCCTGCTGTCAGTCAATCCTACTGCACGCCACGCTAGGTATGTAACAAGACGGCCAGCCCCGTCGTGGGAAAGAACCTGGCCAAAAACCCACCCACTTTGAACATGGAAGGTTTTGAATCAATATTTACACTGTATACTCCTTAGTTTGATATGGGTGGGTTTCTCACTCACTCACTCATGCAATCACAAGGTACGACGTTTAGCGACAATATATATATATTAGCGAAAGAGTCTAATGCGGTGAATACAATGAACACAAGCAGAAGAAGAGCAGTACAATGCCAAAGGTGTGTGTGTGTGAAGGGGGGCCTAATGGTGGTAAAAAGAAAATGCACAAAAAAAAAAGAGGTGGCAAAAAAAGCATAGTACAAGGCAGAAAGGTGTCGAACAAAAAAAAAATAAAGGAAAAAAAGGCTCATTCCTTGCCCTTTCTTCCCTACACAAAAGTGTTCTTTCTATTGAGATGGCTTGCTTTCCGCCATCTTCTTGGCAACACAGGCACACAGAGCAGCACCAACGCCGGAACCATCCTTAGCGAGACCCAATCGGATCTTCTTGTTGATATCGGGAACATCGGGGAAGAGTTCAGTCAGACCCTGTTCAATTCGTTGTTCGAACGAGGGATAGAACTCGTATAATGAACCGTCAATACCAATGTCACAACCATCCTGAACAGAAGAGCTTTGACGAACGATACCAGCAATGGCAGCGGCAGCCAGACGAGCTGCACGAGTACCGACAAGGTCGCATACCCGCTTGACGATACGACAGTCGACCTCTGACACATTGGGAATATTCAAGCTAGATGCCAAAACACGGTGCGTGTTTTTCAATGAATCGCCTTGGTCGGCTTCAATGGTAGACATATACGTGGTTTCGAAGCCCCATTGGCTGTTGAGCTCCTTGGACGAATAGCCCTCGAACAACAAGGTGCGGTCGACCAATTCCAACAGGACGTTACGAGCAATCTCACCAAGGTACATTCCGGAAATCATCTTTTCGAAGATTTGCTTGTGAGGGTTGATGGATTCACGGTCAAGTTTGTTGTCCCATGGAGTGACTGGCAAGATAACGCGTTCATTGTCAAAAGCACCAAACTCCATATTAATGATCATTTCGTCGCTGCTGGTAGCTCCGCCTGTCCACTTTCGGATGTTGCTCATCTTTTCTATGTAAGCTCCATTGGAACCAGTACCCAAGATGATACCGGCATTGGTCTCAGGCTTAGAGTAGGCGTTGGACAAAAGGGTACCCACGGTATCGTTGACCAAGGCAGATACGAGCACAGGGACGTGCTTCTTAGCCAGAGCATCTTGCAACAAAATAACAGGGTCCTTGCCAATAGCGCCGGAGCAGTTGAAACCCTTTGTCCATTGCTTTTGAAGTCCGCGGTTGATCTTGGATTGGTAGACGGGGAATGAAAAGGTATAACCAAGATGAATATCGGCTGTACCATAATCCAGGTTATGTTCTGTCAAGAATGAATCGATGCAGTCGGCAATGAAGTCTGTAAGGGTTAGGGCAAAAATGTGAGTTGGATTCCGAGGAATGAACGGACAATTTTTGGGTATCAGCCAAAAAAAAAGCTTGATCCACGGTTCTTTGACCCCACGCCAATAGACGAACGCTACTCACTGTAAAGTTCCTTGACATCTCCCGTCTTCAAATGCTCGCTGACTTTGTATTTGGTACTCTTGGTAGTGAAGTTCCCGCGGCCTTGAAGGTCGACCAGTACTACGCGCAAATTGGTGCCACCCAAGTCCAAGGCCAAAAACTGGCCAATTTCTTCACCTGTTAAGCGTCCTTCCACGAACGAAGGGATCATAGCAATAGTCTGATCTTCTTGATTCAAACCCTTGCGCATTTCACTCAAGAAATGTTGAGTGATCTGCTCTAGATACTCTGGGGTAATGGTGAATGCTTGGACAATCTTGTCGACCATAGCTTCTTGTGGGGGAGTGCCCCCGATGTTGGTGATGGTATGAGCAACAGGGACTTTGCGTTGTGTTTGAGAGGCCATGAGAAAAGTGTGGAAGAAGAGAAACTAGAGAAAAAATAATGCGCTCGTGAAGAACTGATCACTATTATCCTTTTCCAGCCTGGCCCGCAATTTTCCGTCAAACAAACTGATGATGACAACTCCGACACCCCAGTCACCTCACTGTGTCACTTTGCCTTCGGGTCCGATTTAACCTCTACGGCATCCGTCCGCAAAGGAGTCCACAGCGCAAACGTACAATGGCATGGTAGGATGGTTTTCTTTTTTTTTTTTATGAAAAAGTGTTTTTTTTATTATAGGGTAAAGCCGGGGTTATGGAAGCAAACCCGGTAAAAATCCATGGTGGCTTGGGGATGGGTTTTATGCAAAACTTGGATGTTGAAAAAGTGGGATGGGTTATGGTTTTTCAATGAGATATATTACAACGGCATCCTAGTCATCGCCGACAAGGGTTTTGATAATATGATAGGTCAAGTCACTGTCAGGGTTGTGTTAGCAAGCAAGCATGACTAAAAAAAATAACAAAAATAGCCTTACCGGTTGGCCCAGTATTTGAAGTGACTCTTCATAGCAACAATCCATTCGGAAGCATAGGCATCAATGACCGTCTCGTTAAGCACATAGTCAATACGAGGATATTGCAGACCGTCATTGCCTTCAATTAATTGATCTCCAGCCTTTGATTCTTCGTCGCTTGCATCATCATTTTTCTCCACCTTGGTTTCGTTGTCGTCATCGCTGCTTTCTTCGGCATCCGCTGTATAACTATCCAGAACTTTCTCATCCGACGGAGTAGGCGTGGCTGCATCGAGGTCGAGTAGGTCATCCTCTGGTATGGTCATGACGAGCGACGCACGATCGAGTGAGGCTGGGGATGAAAATGCTTCCAACCCAATAGCTGTAGAATAGGATGATTCGGAGCTAAGATCATCATCTCTGACCTTTGTGGTACGAGATTCTGTCATTGAATTCGGCCGACTTTCGAAAAAGTAGGTATTGGCAGCATTCGTCCCTTCAAATACCGGTGACTTGGCCGTGGCAATGGCTTCAAGGTTGGGAACAATGGAGGAATATTCCACCGGGACACGAATGTAATCGCTGGACAGGGTCCGACTTGAACGAGGGGGAATGCTACTATGGCTGTTGTATGATTTTAATTTGGGTGACTCTTCTTTGGCCCGCTCATTTCTGGAAACCTCTTCTGTAAGGCGGTTGTGCTTTGAAAGAACCTCAACAGAGAGATCATTAGGAAGGTCATCGATAGAGAGGTCGTTCTTATAAAGATCTTGGGCAGGGTGGTCGTCCTTGGTGTCGTCAATGACAGGGCTGTTGTTCAAAGACGTGTCCGATTTCAGGCCAACGGCCGAAAGCGCTGCCGTGGCCACCGTACCAGCCATACCCATGATACTAGAGGCTTTGGAGGTTTTGTCGGTTGAAGTAGTGGACTTGTCATCATCACTCGCTTCTCGTGGCGCATTGATGAAGGATTTGCTATCCGAAGACACAGTGTCGCTAGGACGAGACTTGTCAAAACGGAACCATTTCCGGCTCCATATAGGACGTTCCTCTGTGACGGTGACCGTGGTGGTGGTAGATTCTTCACTTTCGTATAAAAAGCGAGGCCCTAACGTATCATCTGCTCCTAGCCATATCCGGTCTTCCCCGCCATCACGTACGGAAAGAGATCGACGATGTACGGTTGTTTTATGTCGTGTTGAAATTCTTCGGCTCATGTAAGGTCGCTCTGGCGTTGCTTCGGCTTCGGGAGCACTATCATACCGTCGGACATCGGAATTTTTATCTTCCTCGTCATCGTCGTGGCCAGTGTCTTGTAAAAGATCAACCGAGGTTCGGCTTTCGTATGGCAATTCTTCGGCACTCTTGATATGGCGTTCATCCTCCATGATGCTCTGTCCCTTGGCATCAAGCACCGTGCGTTCCGTAATGTTTTTGTCCATGATAAGGGTTCCTTCTGATGTCATCATGTAGCGCAGGAAAGTTCGGCGCGCTCTCATGATAAGAGGGGCCGCTCCAGCAATGGATGATTTAATGCCCAAATTAGGTATTTTTGGTAACGGCACGGGTAGGATTCTGCGCCGTTGAAGTTTATGGATTCGAACGGGCTGGATGTCGACATATGTCTTGTTTATCATCGGCTCTATCCGATAACCCAGCGGATCAAATGGATGGAACACATTCAACACTTTAGTTCGCAGTGGAGGTCGGTAGTAAAGGAAGTCCAGGCCACGAAGTACAAGAGTAGCCGCTGAGTTGAGTCGAAAAGGAAAAAAAGGAATAGAGTTAGGATGTTGTCATTTTGTTACATCTTGGCTGCCGCCGCCTATCCATGATATGAAAAAAAGCCATCACTCATGCAGACTCACCTACGGGACTTCCACAGGTAAACAGTGAGCTAACATTGAAATTCAGCTTTGGCACATTGATTTCGGGTTTTCGAATAACAAGACCTTGCTCCTCCACTGATTCCCAAGGCGGTCTACCATCCTCTTCGTTCCATTGCTGAGCTAAAATATCAAATGCTGCGATTCCTCCTAGTGAGCATCCCATCATATGAACTTGACCTTTGTTACTGACAAAGTCGGGAAACTCTACAATGTGATTTTCGTATGCATCATTGCATTGCTCACAAATGGTGTCAATAATGCGTTGTCCGTGAGGTTTTGTAAAATCTATGTTAGAAAGAGGGCGATAAACGTTGAAATTAGCCATACTGGTGAAGTTTTTTAAGCAAAATAAAAAATACGCAAGCGCCTAAAGACAAACAAAGAAAAAGGACAACTCACAGTAAAGACAATCCATAACCCAATGATTGGTGACCAGGCGAACTTTGGGCACGGTTCCCAGCGTTGTTAAGTCCATTTTGCCATCGACAAGTTTATGTACAACACTATGCCACTCTATATATCGACGCAAAGTCAATGAAAGATGACAACCGACTCAACATGACCATAACGCTTGCTTACCGATAGGTATATACTTCACACGAACCAAGCGATCTGGGTAATACGAAGCCAAAAGGTCTTCAGTGTTCTTTTGAAGGGTGGCGACTAAAACAGGCCACAGAGTCAGTGTATGTCAAGTGATATCATTAGATGCCAGGTTGTCCCAAACTGAGCGTAACATCAAAATTGCGTTATCAGTTAGACTGCTTACCGTGTATTTTCAAGTTGCCAAATTCCTCATACTGCTGGCCCATACCATGTATAAAGAAGATTATATGATCTGTGAACGAGAGATTGTCAATGGTCCGTCCATGGGTTGAAGTCCAATCCTCACAGCGGGGTTGAACCCCATTAGGAAAGCGCATGGGTTAAAAAGAAGTACCTGACACAGGAGCAGACGAGAGAGCTGTTTCCATCGTGAGTCCTTGGCAGAGATTAGAGAAGAAAGGAAGAAGAGATTAAGGAGGTACGCAAAAGCAGAAGAGAAAATAAAAAAGATATGGAAGAAAAAATAAAGAGTGCCGAAATCGCCTTTGACGCTTGGCCCAAATTCCCATTTCGGACGTTCAGCCAGAACTTGACATTCTATCGCACTTTTCTTTACTTTTTGCTTTTTGATATTTAAATGATTACACACACACACTGCATAGTTTTATTTGAGATACAAAAAAAAAGAATAGAAAGATAATCGGGGGGAAATGTCTTTGGAAAAGAAAAAAACTAATATACAATCAACTACGAAACTGTAGAGAGATGGTTTGGGATACAAGGGATCCTATTCCGTCATGTAGATTAAGATGCTCCGAGCATAGTTTACTGTATACCAGCAGACACAGCCAATCGTCTAAGAACTTCCTTGCGAGCATCAGCGCTCATGTTTTCCAGGAGCTTAGCAAAACCATCAACCACAGCTTGTTGATCGTTGGAGCCAAGGGAAAGAATTTGGTCACTGGTAGCAGAGCTCTTGATACGGCTGATTCTGTCTTGAATAGATGTAGCGTGGTGATCGAACCAGTTGCTAACAGCTTGATCATCGTCTTCCCAGTTATGCTCTTGCTCAACATCAGCTTGGAACCACTGCTTCAACAAGGCAAGCATGGAATCACGGGTCAACTTGGCGTTGGCCGTCAACAAAGAGCGGAAGACATATTCTTCACCAAGTCTGCGACGCAATCTCCAGTAGAAGTAACGTCTAGCATCCTTCCATTCCAAAGGCTTGCGAATGACACCCTTGGCCATCATACGACCAGCAGTATCGTGAAGGTCAGCAAATTGCAAAGCAATCTGTTGGTACACAGGCAAAAGTTCTTGTTCACGTTCTTCCATCTGTCGCTTAGCTTCAGCCTTCTCTTCAGCCGTCTTGGAGCTATCTTCAACTTGAGCCTTGAAGCTAGCATACTTCTCATCCAAACGTTCCATGGTAGCCAACAGTTGGGCGCGGCGGTACTTGATTTCAACAATACCTTCGGGTTCGAGAACACCACCACGTGCCTTGACATCGGCATACATCTCCATCATATCTTGGTTGATAGTGGGGTCCACGACGACCCAGGCACCACCACGGAGTTCACCATTAGGAATGACGTAAACGAACACAGGTTGCTTGTAGTTGCTCAAAGCATCGACAATTTGAGCACCATACTTGAGAACTTCGTTGAACATATCACGTTGACCACCCGAGAAACCACGCCAGTTAGCAAAGATAATCAAAGGAAGTTGTTCACCCTTGTTGAAATCGTTGATAGCTTGAGCAGTCTTGTAGGCAGAGTTGGGGTACCAGACACCACCGGCTTCCATAAGCAATTGTTCGGTGGAATCAGCGTTGGCAGGATCAGCAGGAACGATGTTCTCAACCGTGCGAGACTCAACAGCAACAACACCCATGGGGATACCACCCAAACGGGCACGACCAACCACCACAGTACGAGCCCAACCAGACAAAGTTTCCACGAAAGAACCTTGATCGAAGAAACCACTGAGCCACTTGCCATTCTCTTCCTTACCATCCAAGAAGCATCTAGGGTCGGAAGGTCCACGAGGAGGAGTGTACTCGATATCACGGTCAACGGGGTCAGCACCAATAGCCATAGTGACCGGTGCGCCACGGCATTCAGGAATGTAAGACAACCAGTGAACAATCTTTCCGATACCTTCCAAATCGTTCTCAGCGGTCAAATGAGACACACCATTCTTGTACATGATTTGAGTACCACCCAACTGCAAGTTGGAGCTGTAGACTTCACGACCCAGAACCTTGTTCAAGGCAGGAGCACCCGTCAAGATGATAGGTTGACCTTCGTTTTGAACGGTACGTTGACCAAGACGGACAAGGTAAGCACCGATACCAACAGAGCGGCAGGTAACAAGGGTAATGGTGAAGATATCATCGTAGGCACGGGAAGTAGCACCGGCAATGAGACCAGAGCCTCTCAAGTTTTCAACACCCAAACCATCAGTAGAACCGATCACATCAGTGATACGGTAACGAGTCTCACCATCATCAACAATTTCCTGAGTGAGAATAGTGGGTTGACCATTTTGGTTGATGGTGCGGTTGAGCTCAGGAGTCAAGTAGAGATACTTGAAACCAGCAGAGGGGTTTTCGGGATCCTTCCAGGCAGCCTTGAATTGACTGATGAATTCATCAGCGAGACCAATGCGAGCACCAGAGTTGGCAGACAAGTAGACACGAGGAATACCAAGGGTACGAGCGTATTCAGAAGCCTTGTAGAAGACGTCATCTTCAGCGGTACCGAAAGAACCAATCTTGAACGTGATATCGTTGGCAATGACAATAACACGACGACCCTGGGGATATTCGGGAGTGCGCATCTTAAAGAGCCAGGCAACCATACCAACCGTGTTCGTACCAGGAGCACGATCAATTTCCTGAAGCTGACCATCGTCATCCAACATCAATTCCTTGCTCTCAAGAACATTGGAAGGAGCCTTCAATGCAGGGTTAGCCTTGACAGCCTTAGACCATTCGACTTGAACGGATTGACGGAAGAGTTCAGGGAAATCATAAACATAGGTGGTTCCCATAAGATGGGCCTTGTAGCGACGGGGTTGCAACCATTCCTTGGTAGGGTAAGGAGTGCTCAAAGATTGCAAGTGCATGGGGCCAGGCTCGCCGCTCATGGACTTGAGGACCCAGTTACCCTTTTCAGTCTTGACTTCTTGGTAGACATCAACCTTCAAGATGAAACCAGAAACGTTGTCGACAGTGAATCTGAGAGGAATGATAGGGGAGTCATAACGCTTGGATTGAACGTTGAAACGAATTTCAGCACCTGTGACACGAAGCTTCCAAAGTCTCTTTCCGTGACGGTCGACGAAGCCCTTCAAAGCATTCTCGACATCTTCAGCTTCAATAGCAAAGGTGGGGATGAAGTTGATGAACAAATGGTTACAATCGGAGTTCTTGTATTGCTGACCAACGATTTCCAAGGTGTCAAGAATATCGTTAAGCAGACGATCACTTTCAGAGATAAGGTAATCAGCAGTACGGACAGAGTCTCTGACACGACCAGGACGAACCAAGGCACGAATGAAGAAACGGCAATCATGGGGATTCTCCTTGGCAACAGCATAGTAGACATGCATTTGTCTGTTCTCGATGTGGCAAGGCTTGATATCGAAGTTGGAAAGACGAGCCAATTCAAGTTGGTAAGCCATAGCAGGCTCAATGTGACGAATGGTCTGATCCTCAGAGTAATCGTTTTGCTCACGGAAGGTATAGTAATCGGGCCACTGGTTGACACGGCAGACAACGACGGTGATACGACGAAGGTTAGCCTTGCGGAAATCTTCAGCGTGAGATGCGATCCACTCAGTGACCTTGGGCTTCCAGTAATCATCATCATGTTCAGCATCGCTTTGAAGAGCAAGGTTCAAAATGTTTTCCATGCGCTGAACCTTGGGCTTGGCAGCACCGTTGGGGCGGTTCATCATCATAGCAGGGAAAGCAGGTTCTTGCTCAAGGAAAGGAGAAAGAACACGGTTCAAGTTGTCTTCGAGTTGCTCGATGGACTTGCATGCAATCATAGCACCAGTACGGATGGGCTCCTCTTCAGTCTTGCTAAGCAAGAAGGTCAAATCAGAGTGAGAAGCGATACGCTTGTTGGGAGAGTCAACAGAGCGAGCAGCAGTAGGAAGCAAGAACTTCCAGGCAACAACGTAAGGATCGTTTTCCAATTGGTAATCGATGTCCAAGATCTTGTATGCGTTGTAAGAACGACGGCAGTAAACTTCAATGGCTGCCAAGCTGATCCATGGATCTTCATTGTAGAAGAAAGTAGGCAAAACGTCAAAAACGTTGATCTTGGTATCAATCAAATCCTTGAAGGCGTCATAGCTAGGAGGGCGCGACTCGGTGCCACCACCATAAACACTCTCAGTGACGGAACTCTTAAGAATTTGGTACATTTGAGACTTGCGTTCTTCATAAGATGGAAGTTGGCAAAGGATGAGCAATTCACGAGCCTTGAGAGCAACCTTTTGAGTAGCACGAGTATCGAGCTCAGACAACTTCTTCAAGACGGTAGTGAAGTACTTGTCAAGAGCACCAGAGGCAGGGTTGATAAGATCCAAAAGCATCAACACCAAGTTGTTCTTGCTAACCACCTTGGCGTGAGAAAGAACAATGCTGACGACATTATCCAAGTTATCCTTGTTTTGATCTCTGAGAGTAAGAATGACTTCTTCTTCACGAACTTGGCCGTTGAAAAGGATTTCACCATCATAGTACTTTTCAATGTACTGAACAATGACAGCATATTCGTGTTGCTTAAGACCATCCTTGTAGCGCTCAAAGATGTCAGTAAGGGGAGCCAAAGAGTTCTTCAAGTTGGTGGCTTCAGCCTGGGTGTTGATGTTGGCGCGAACAAATTCTTGAACAGCCTCTTGCAATTGCTTGGCAGGGAATTCCTCTTCAGCAGCACGAGCCTTCTCAGTAATGCTGACCAAAGTGTTCTCCAAACGAGCAGGCATACGACCAGAAAGAACAGAGAACATGGACAACACCTCGGAATAAGGCAAAGCAGGGTTTCTCAAAACCTCGGTGAGTTCCTTGACGGTAGCTTGGACCAAAGATTGGTTGTCGAAACCTTGCAAAATGAGATCAAGAATGCGGGTATTGGCAATGTACTTTTGGATGGGCTTGTCACCAACAATGTGGGGAGGTCCGAAAGAGGGAACCTGTCCATTGAAGGGAGTGGCTTGCTTAACACGAGTAGGGTCATCTAAAGCGAGGATACCAATGATATCACCAGCCTCAAGAGTAGCACCGGTCTGCTTAATGAATTGAACAATACCGTCCTCCGTTGCGATCAAAGGCATGTACATTTTCATGACCTAATGGGAAAAAAAAAAAAGTTAACCATACATGCAAAAAAAGAACTCACTGTATGCCCAACAAACTGCTTACCTCGATTTCAGCAAATGCTTGACCAGCCTTAATGTGATCACCGTTCTCAATAAGCAAGCTAACAAGCTTACCAGGTGAAGGAGAACGAAGTTGGGTAGGATCACTTTCCTTCTCCAACAAACATGTCTTACCGTCGATCATCATACGAGTGGCTTGGACTTCCTCACGAGAGTAAGTGGTGTGAGACTTGCCACCAATAGAGACAAGGAGACCACCATCGGACAAGTCACGAACGGAGACCATGGTCTTGGTACCGTTAAGGTAGAGAGTATAGAGATCAGGGCCAGACCGAGTGACAGTGAACTTGTAACGGACTTCCTCATAGACAAAGTCAACAGTGAAGACGGTCTTGAGAGTGTCCTTGCTAGGGATTTGACCCTTTTCAAGGCTGGCCTTGTATTGTTGCCAGCATTCAATGGACATGCTGTGAGCCTTGGTGACAGCACCGCAGAAGACAGCGAGAGTAGTATCAGGACGCTCGGCAGTCAACTTGTTGGAAATAAGAGTATCCAACCAGCCAGTGTTGATGGTGTTATGCTCAAAGTCGGGGGTCTCCAACAAACGAATAAGGTATTCAACTGTGGTTCTGAAATCACCACGAATGGACAATTCCTTCAAAGCAACGACCATGTTCTTTCGTGATTGTTGACGGTTTTCACCGTAAGCGAAAATGTGACCAAATTGAGAGTCAGCAAATTCGTGAAGACCACCAGCGGAGACAACTGAGAAATAACCCCAAACATTTGTACTGGAACGGAAATTGAGTTCTTGCATCATACCAGAAGAAGGCTTGAAACCAGCATCTGGGTTTTCAGCCGTGATACGGACAGCAATAACGTGACCCTTGGGAGTAGGCTTGCGTTGAGACTCTTGGGCCTGTTGGGTAGCGAAATCGAAATCGATTTCAGAGGTACCGTTGGGTTGCAGACCATAAAGGACACGAATATCACGAATACGGTAAAGAGGGATACCCATAGCAATCTGCAATTGAGCAGCGGGCAAATTGACACCAGACACCATCTCAGTGGTAGGATGTTCAACTTGAAGTCTTGGGTTCAACTCCAAGAAAAAGAAGTTGTCTTGTTGATGACTGTAAAGGTACTCAACAGTACCAGCCGACACGTAACCGACGAGCTTGGCCAAGCGGACAGCGGCCTTTTCCATAGCCTCAAATCGATCGGGTTTGGCGATGGTGACAGGAGCCTCTTCAATAATCTTTTGATGACGACGTTGAACGGAACAATCACGACCGAACAAACTGATGGCGTTGCCATACTGATCGGCCAAAAGTTGGACTTCAAGATGGCGAGCATTGCCAGCGAGCTTCATGATGAAGATAGGAGAACCAGGAATTTCACCTTGGACTTGAGCGAAAAGCTGCTTGAAGTTTTCAGCACTGTCGACCTTACGGATACCTTTACCACCACCACCTTCGGAAGCCTTGATCATGACAGGGAAGCCAATCTTTTCAGCCGAAGCTAAACCATCTTCAGCGGTTCTAACCAGAGCCTTTTCATACACATCTTCAGCGACCATGACGTGGCCTTCAGGAGTACGGATGACCTCGTCAATACCGTCACCGCTCCATCCCATGGTAGGGACATCAGCGCTCTGTGCGACGATGGTAGAGGAGATCTTGTCACCAAGTGATCTCATAGCGGAACCCGGGGGACCAATGAAGACACATCTGTGCTTTGACTTGGCCAAAGATTCAGGAAGTCGAGGGTTTTCAGAAGCGTGGCCCCTAAAGAAGGAAAACCAAAAAAAAATATTAAAAAAATCAATCGGCGCATTCAAAACCAGCGTTACACGGACTTGCCCCAAAAACATAACCTCCAAGCTATGGAAAGCTTTCACCAACGCAAATTCACACTTACCAACCAGCCCAAACAGCATGAACACCAGTGCGCTCAGCAATATCAACAATGAGTTCAACATTAGCGTAGTTGTTGTTGTTGCTACCTCCAGGTACTTCTACGTATTGATCTGCCATTCTGATGTATTCTGCGTTGGCCTTCAAATCCTCAGGAGTGGCCATAACAGTGAATTCGATAGCACGTTCGTTTCCAAACGTTTCGTAGGCCCATTTTCGGACGGAACGAATCTCCTTCATAGCAGCCATACCGTTGTTGGCGATAAGAACCTTTGTGATGACAGTATGACCTTCATTGGCCTGAACGAAATCTCGCACAGTGCCAGCTGGTGCATTGTTCAATGAGTTTCCACCTAAAAAAAGAAACAAGGTCAGAAAACGCCTAACAATGTAACTTGACAAAAAAGTAGTACTAACCCAAAAAGTGCTCCGAGACGGTCTTTGAGGAGGAGGACATGATGGTTGATGTTATTGTAATAGGATGCTTTGTATGATTTATAGACTAGATGGGAATGTGTGTTGTAAATTATAGAAAAAGATGTGGTTGTCCGGTAACTCTATTGTGTGCACGCTTATATACGGATTGGTGTGTGTGTGTGTGTGTGTGTGTGTGTGTGTGTGAGTGTATATATACGTGCTTCTTCGATGGAGAAAGCGATAACCGATCGACAACAACAAAAAGTTTTCAGAGAGTAGAGAAAGGGAGTTGCTGCAATAAAAAGGGAATTGAAAAAGTCCCCAGAAACAATAATTTATTGTGCCGGTTGTGAGCGGGTTGGGTTGTTGTGACTGGCTTTGTCGGTGGCTGTCTCCTTCTTCCTCCCCAAAACCTGCCCAGGGCCCAAACACCAAGCAATGGACATGCCAATAACTTTTGGGGTGCGCTGAATATTTCTTGATAACGGGAAAACATAGTCCATTACATAAGTGTATCTCCGTAGTACTTTAATTTTATGAACTGCTCTTCCCCAACTCTCTAGTTGCCTTTCTCTTGCCTTCAGGCTACGTCGCCCTTTGAATTATTTTTTTTTGTTTCTGTGATCTTCTCCAGCACACTTTGCGACTGGCAATGTTCGGCCGCCCAGCGGATTTTTTTCCCCCCATCCCTTGCCCCAATCACAACTGCGTGCTTAACCCAATGCCAAATGGCAGAGAAAGTACCATTAGGCATGATACTGAACCAAACCCTGAGATGGTATATATCGAGTATATGAGCATCATTTTGTTATCTGGTAGGTGAAGAGTGTGTTGTTTTTATGACTTGCAAGGAAGTTTTTCCTGTGAACATAGTGGTGCAGTGCCTGGAGGATGCCTTGATACCAATAAATCGTTCGGTGTTTGACAATAACATTGCTGACATGGGAAAGTCACCCTTTCGACTCCTCGAGTGGGCCATTTTTTATTTTAATAAAAACAATTTTTTCCCCCTCAGTCAGCAAAATCTTAGACATTCTCACACATCAATTCATAGTTGATGTTGACAAATAATTATTATAACCAAGCATGACCGATTTTGCTTCGTCATTGACAACCTCTTCATCGCAAGCAGACTCTGTTTGCAAAGAGACTGAGCCGCATCACCACCATCGACATCACCACCATTTTCCTCAACCACAAATCATCTATGTAGTGGCTAATCCACAAGATATTCCCGTTAATGCATTCCGACAGCCTTGGCCGCCGGCTCCAATGGTGCAGGCTGCTCCCGTAATACCTCCCCCAACATCCCCCGTTGCAGCCCATACCCCGTCTGCTAGCGTGGAATCGAGCTCTCCAAAAACGCAAGCAGCTGCATGCACTACCATTGTGGACGATTGTTGTGTAGATTGCTGTCCGGTAGCTGCCCAGGAAACCCAACCGCAGTCATGTTGTTCTCCACCAGAACGGCCTTTACCTTATGCACTTCGACCGGCGGTTTCTCATCATTATCAGGCATTGAGACCCATCGCACCTTATACGATGCCCCCAGCTCCTGCCAATCCTACTCCTGTTGCTACGGCTATTTCTGATTACCATCGTCAACATAATGCGTTTACTCATCATGCAGTAAGACTTAATACGCCTCAAACGCAACATGGTCAGCGTCAATCGTTGGGTTCCAGGAGTCTGTCTGACCCCACTACACCCACCATAGCCAGCCTTGACCAAGACGCCTTGACCACCCAGCAACAGAAGGAGAACAATCAACCTTCGGAAGAACGTCGTTCCTCCAATGTGGATCGCGTTGATACTGCGTCATTAGCTACTTTGTCTGAGGCAGCAGTGGCAGCAGCAAATACATCATCGGCTGGACATAAGCGTAAACTTGACGAACAACAAGGCGAAGCTCGGTGTCTCTGGGCTGCATGTGCGGCGGTGTTCAAGTGCATTGATGATCTCATTCCGCACTTGACCAAACTGCACGTTGGGTCCAAGTCCATCAAAGCAAGCAACCAATGTCGCTGGGAAACGTGTCAGACAGAGAGAGACGACACCGATGATTTGATGACCCATCTTTGCGAAGAACATTTGGGTGCCCCTGAACTCAAGCATGGCTGTCACTGGCAAGGATGCGAAACTCGATTCGAATCCTTTGATGATCTCACTGGCCATCTCTCCGAACGGCACATTGGTACTGGCAAGAGTCAATATATATGCTCGTGGGAGGAATGTGAACGACAAGGTCGCGCATTCACCCAACGGCAAAAGGTCATGCGTCATATCCAGACCCATACAGGTAAAGCAGTGATAGAAATAATGTATGGTTTATGGTTCCACTCACTCACTCACTCCATCGACTCAAGGTGACAAACCTTATCAATGTAACATTTGTAACAAACGGTTCTCTGAGGCCAACATCATGACTCAACATATGCGTAGGCATACCGGTGAAAAGCCCTACCGATGCCCTGAAGCTGGATGTGCCAAGGAGTTTTCCATCTCCGGAGCGCTTACCATCCACAAGCGTGTTCATTCTGGTGAAAAGCCTTTCCGCTGCAAATTCGAAGGTTGTGACAAACGATTTGCTGAAAGCAGTAACCTTACCAAGCATGTAAGTTAATGAACAAGTTCATCCCACGATGTACAATGGTGCTCACACTTTCTTGGCAGACCCGAGTGCATACTGGCGAGCGTCCGTTCAAATGCTCTTTACCCAGTTGTGACCGTAGATTTTCTCGCCCTGATCAACTGAGTCGTCATGAAAAGACGCACAAGTGAAATAGAGTCACACCGATGGACGGATACTGTATAACAGACACACACACTACCCAGAATACATTAATTGCCTATCTTCCCGCTTCTCCTCGGTTCCTTCGTCCTACCTCATGTATATTTCCATTCTACCTGCCAGTCAAACTAGAGGGAACCAGGCTCGTAAATAAATGATGAAAACCAATCAAATCTAAATGGTGTTTGAGTTGTATTTTAAAATTAAATTATGCGATGCACGTCAATGCACCTGAAGCTCAGACGCTCGGCTTGTCAAGAAGGCTGGTAAAAGGATATGCCGCTCGAAGCGTTCCCGCTTGTCGGGTGAAGTGGAAATCCGGAAAAAAAAGGCTGCATAAAGATATGTTGCACCGACATGTCGTACGGGTATAATAGAAATGTAACACATCATCACAGGCCGAACTTGACAAAAGAAGAAGTGTCTGACAGTAAGCCGAGGGAGCGCACGATGAGTTGAGTGGACCTTTTTATTTATTTATTAATATTTTTACAAGGAATTGCTCTCTACACGATCGTGTCTGACTTGATTGAATACCAAATGCTTCAGCACCTGTGATATTAAGCCATGCGCTGCTTCGACTGTGATTTTGGAACTGAGAAAGCGGAATGGCGTCAGTGGAGGTAAATGCAATGGGGGGGATTAAAAATAAAATGTGCAACCACCGTTCATTTACCTGTCTTTAGTGGCTTTGCTTAATTGACTTTCTTCACCCTTTCTGCGATCTCCAAAATATGCCATACGTGATTGCAAGCCTGATTCTGCCTGTTCCAATTTTTGTGATAAATCTGACATTTGATGCGTAGAATATTCACGGTTCTAAAATGAAAATCGAACATCACCATCACAAAAATGTTAGCGAATTATGCATATCCCCCATTTTAATGCTGGGCACGTACCGTGAGAAGGGGAGACTGCGATAAGGTGTTGACCCAATACTTGTTCCATAATAGTTCTAGCAATTGAGTGTCTAAAGAAGATTTGAAATGAGAGACTTCCAGGGGATAGTACGATCGAGCGTGAACACCAAAATCTTCAATTTTGTTCAGAGGAATGCTTTGGTATTCTGAAGGATTGTCATCGGATGGTTTGTATCCCTGGTTGACACAAGCAGGTTAGTCGGCGGGCGGACGAACAGCCTTCTTTCATTGGGGGGTACCGTACCTCGGGGTATGTTCGAAACGCCCCAATGTCGACCTTACCAGCCGACATGGTTCTGTTTGGGTCGATCTTGGAAACGAAATGACCCAGACAGGTTAGTAAATGCAGTGTAGGAGGGATCGCAATGCAAGGGGAATGGCACTCACCACGACGGCCACAAATGGCTCTTGATGCTTTTGGTTCAACATTTGCGTGCTCACATCAATGCCCGACAACCAGCATCCATATCCCGGGTGAGAGTGGTACCAACCAATGACATTTTCCAAACGCCCGACCTAATGGATTGGTATTAGCTAAGGTAGTGAGCCATTTTTGCGTTGTCCCTTCAAATCCTTACCTCTTTGATTTTTTCCATATACGCCACCATGTACTCGTAGGCTTGATCTTGCGCACTTACGCGAGTTTCTGTTCCTTCGACTGGCAATGCAAATGCATCCATGACAATCATGGTGTCACCTATCACCTTTCCTTGCATCAAACCCATCACTTCAATGTTGCCACCGGAGCGCGCGTGCGTGACCTGGCACATAGGGCTGAGTTTGGAGTTGTCAATGAAACCAACGAGAACCCTACTTACCATTTTAATCAGTGCAACGGCTGATATTCTTACTTTTGAGTAATAGTGGGGACTAGCAGGAGCAAAAGTAAGGTTCTATAGGGTCAGCAGAAGAATCATACGATGGAGAGATACGTACTCGGACTTCCAAGGCTGTTGTGAAGCAATGGTACGCTGCTGGTCGGCATCATAGTAATACAGAGAATCCTGCTCTGGATCGAGGGTGGTGACATTATTTTCCAGTTCCCAATTCTTTTGGGCAATTGATGTATGCGTCATGGCAAGCAAAAGTCAATGGCGACGGGGGCGACACTACAGCGGAGCCGCTGTGTGCAGGACAAGCGATCGATGTCACGTCGTTTCACACGGTTCAATTTCAACTTCTTCCCCGCCGCCCGCCCCCCTCTGAAAAACCGAGTGATGGGAGCGCGCCACTGAAGCCAACCTTCATTATCCTCGTACCGGAATGACCTTAAAACGCCCCTTCGTCATCTCCCATACAAAGCTATCTGTTTGCCATCATCTGTGGTGACCGGCGTACATAGCACTTTTTCAAAAAAAAGAAGTCTAAAAATTTAGTCTCTCAGCTTGTCTCTAATCTCGCTCTGACAGTGTTTGGTATTAAAGTCCGTGGGTATCGCATATGCCGATGAGCAAGCGTAGAAACTTTTTGGATTGTCATACTTGGTTTCCGCTTTCAACCTAGTGGACAATCCCAGGAAGTCGCGTAGCTCAAAATGTTGACAATGGCAAATCCCAACCGTAACGCTATTTTCGGTTAAACCGAGCGTGTCTTTTGAAAAGCTGTAGACAATGCAAGTCATTTCCATGGTTGCCAGGCTAGTCATCCAATGAGGTACTGCCTTCTGCGGTCGGCGTTTTGGGTTGAACAGTCAAATTGATTGGAAAAAAAAAAAAAAAAAAACTCTCTTGTTCTAAAATGCAGTAGCTTTATTGCGCTCGCCTAAAAATAAAAAATAAAATGTTGGGGGGACCTCCGTTTGAAAAAAAAAAAAAAAAAAAGGAGTTTGCACCTCTGCCGAACGAGCTAACTTACCACAAACAGGACGAGCGATTGATACACAAAATGATCAACCATGGATTCGTGAAACATACTCAGTCAAGTATAGTGTGAAAAAACTTAATTTAATTCATAGGAAAAAATCCCAAAATCCACACTAATTGACATGTACACAAAAAGCAAAAATAGGGCTGCTACAATACAATAATATAATTCATAATAGGTCAACGATGAGGAGCGTAGGTAGAACAACAACAAAAGCAAAAAAAAGCAAAAAATAGTGGGGGATGGAAACACACAAAAAAAGCGATACTAATTAGATGGAGGTTTTGGCTGGCTGCAGGCGGCGTCGATTCATCAAAGGAGGGATATTTTCTTGGACATATTCTATATTACACTGATTGCATGCGCTCCTTCTTGCTGCGACGCCATTGCTTTCGCAGTTCTTTGAATTCCGTAGGTTGACGTTTGGGTCCCTACAGTAGACGGATCAGTCGAATGAAAAAATAGATGTCAAGCATGAAAGGTATCTTTCAACTTACGTGTTTCTGCATAGAGACATGCGCATTCAAATGGTTCAATGTACCGTATGACTTGTTGCATCCCTGCCAGTTGCAGTGGTACAATCGCTCAATTTCATCGTATCGTCTTCTTGGTCGCTTGGGTTGATTGATGCCTGGAAGAGATACAAAGGAAAACACCTTTTGACGCTTGGAGTATGCACTGCTGGCACTATCGTAAGAATGTCTTTCTTGGCTATGTACAAGGTGATGGTGGTGATGATGAGGAGGTTCATCCATCGGCATATGCATCATGGAACCATCATAGTTTGGAGCATTCATCATGGGATGATAGGCATAGATGCCTTCAACCGTTTGCAATGGGTGCATGCCAGCAGCTGCCGCGGTCATCTGAGAAGGCTCGTTGGGTTGCATAGGCATCATGTCTTGGTTCATGGTGGGAATGGCATGAGGTGGTGTAGAAGTTCGTGGTGACATGATTGGTCTTGAATGATGACCCCTAGGTTCAGGAGTATCGGTGGCAGAGGTGTATGTTTGAGGCTGTGGATAGGGTTCATTGAGAGGGAGGTACGCCGACGGAGCTACTTCATATGCTTCTTGCGATGCAGCTTGGTGTGACGGGGGTGGCGGAGGAGAATACACGGCTGTCATTTGATCGGAAGAGGATTTGGAGGAAGGCAACAGTTGCGATAAAGGTGGTAAAGAGGGTGCCATATCTACATGATAGTTACCCCCCATAGTAGGTTGTGGACGTCTCGTATAACTCGCGGACGACGGCCGAGGTGAAGAAACGGCTGTAGCGTACATCAATTGATGCGTCGCGGTAGTAGATTGTGGATGATGACTCTTGGCAATGGGTTGTGGTGATCGCACGGATGGATATAAAGCAGCAGCAGAATGATAACCATCCATCATCATATTGGAATAATGAGGCATGGTCATCGGTTGAGGGTATGGTATACTTTCAGTTCCACCTTGGACCATTTTGTTTGAAGAAAGGGGTATGTTGGAAAGAAGAAAAAAATGAAGAGACGGTTGGCTTCTTTAAATAAAGAGGTATGAATCCTGGATCATACAAACGGAAGGAAAAAAAAAAAAAAAGGAAGAGAGAACAAATGTTATATACATATTTTGTCTATGTTACAACAAGTCCGGGCGGGCATTTGGATCTCTATGCTGACTTTTTACTTACCTAAAGGAGACTAGTGCTTCAATTTCACTGGCCTGGGTCACTAGTCAAGAGCAACAAAAACCTTAAAGCGGGAGAAGAAAAAAATAATAATAATAATAAAAAAAATTTGGGAGTGCAAGTTGCACATACACACACACTTCAACGCGTTTATGTTGAAAGATCGACCATCGCTCGGTTCAAAGCGAATCTATCCCAGTTCCGGTATACCGAGGATCAAGAAAATAAAAGACGGCTCAGTTACAGCATGATGGCATCAGTGGAGTCGTAAACTAGCACAATTCTTTTTTTGAATTCCCTTGACTTGACGATATAAAAAGAAAGCAATATTCGGGAAGTCATTTGCTCGACTGGCGGATCCCTTTGTGGTTCCAGCTTAATTGTCAGTAGTCCGCTTTTACCTTGACTCGAAATCTTCAGGAGGAAGCGGAATGATAAATACGCCATTGTTATTGGCTGGTTCATGGAGAGATCTGCTGGCTTCCCATTTTGAGAACATTTACTGTGACAAACTGAACCACGCTCTAACTAGGCGACTCTTCTTTCTACTGCTTGATGTAATGACGAATCTTTCCTCCTCCCCCCAACAAAAAAAAAAGAGTTTGATTGACTGCATACAATTGTTGTACCTCCGTAAATCCAAACTCTGTTGATCTCGCTTCCCCTAAAGCAACCACCAGAACTATGACGCATATTAAGTGACGGCAATAGGCGCTTGAAATCCCTCTATGACATGGAAGACCCTCCCCCACCATGGTTTGAGACTCTAATTCCTTTGCTCCGTTCGGCGGGATGAACAGACAGTCTAAAGCAAATATTGTCTTGACATATGAATCTAGTATTGCTTTAGTTTAGACTGGCAGGATGCGAGATTTCACGTGCACCTCTTTTTCTCTTGCTAAACCAGAACAAATCACGTCTTTGCTTCATGAGTACAAGGGCGTTCTTACCGACACCTCCAAATAAGGTGAAAAACAAAAGCAACGAAGCCTCCTCCACACAGACCACAGCAATCCGTCAAGAAATGTGGAAGATCTTGCCCCAGTGAGGAATAGCCATTGAAGTACCATTGTATGTCTATCATAAAACTAAACCACAAAGAAAAGAAACTTTGGGCGAGCATTAAAATGAGGCTTAGGCTTGAGCAGAGAAAATGTAGACTCAACCAATTTTATGAACAGGAGAGTTTACTGCAATTCCGAACAGACGGGTTGTCGCCACGGTTGAAGCGCAACCTGACGAGGCGCAGATGATGGCGTTGAACAGTCTGGGGGGATTTGTCCCCATCCTATGTGTAACTAGCAGCCATAACGTCCAATTTGAGAGTGTGGATATTAATTTTAAACAATGAATTTTTTAAACCATCGTCTTGTTATCATTTTGGTTTGAAGTGAGGCGTTAGTGTCGTTACCACAGGAAAATAACAACATCAACATCGCAAAAGCACTGCCCAGGAATATAGCAGTCACTTGCATCACGTGAACTGGATTTTTGAAATAAGTTACTGCTCCTCTGAATCACCCTCACCTCTATTACTAATGCAAGCCGCAGACACACAATCTACTCAAGATCGCTCTGATCAAATCAGTAATACTGATTCAAATGTCACCTTTTTCAAAAAGCGATCGGCCAGCAAGAACCTTCGGAAGCGAAAGAAGTCAACATCACCCGAACGGCCCCATGTCGAGGAGGATGTGATCTCGGAAGTAGTGACCAAAGAACGAAAAGTAGCTTCCAATCCCTTGGTTCAGGGAACGAAACGAGACCGCAAGGACGACGAAGAGGACTCGATTATAGGCGTAAAATACAACGCAACCAAGACAGCCAATACGGATAAGATGAGCGATGCCACTCGATACGACACCGAATGGTTATTGCAAACAGAGGAACAAGATAAATCAAAGAAATCCAGAAAAGCCGTGGAAAAGCCAAAGGAGGTTGAAGAAAAGAAACCTACCAACTCCAAGATGCAGCGTGGTCCCATCCGAGCGCCCGCCAATTTGCGTGTAACCGCTCGATTCGATTACCAGCCCGACGTGTGCAAGGATTATAAGGAAACTGGGTTCTGTGGATATGGCGACTCATGTATCTTCATGCACGATCGTGGTGACTACAAGAGTGGATGGCAGTTAGAAAAGGAATGGGAAGACGCACAAAAGAAAAAAACCCAATTTGGTGGTGGAGCTGGGGATCAGTATGCTGTTGAAAGTGACGACGATGACTCAGATGACGAATTACCGTTTGCTTGCTTGATATGTCGACAGGAATTCACCAACCCCATTGTCACCAAGTGTGGTCACTACTTTTGCGAAAAATGCGCCATCAAACATTATACCAAATCTCCCAAATGCTTTGCCTGTGGTGCATCTACCAATGGTATCTTCAACACCGCCAAGAACTTGATGGCCAAAATTGAAGAGAAACATGCTGAAGACAAGAAGAACGGAGTCACAGGCGATGCTGTTGAAATTCAAATTGGTGGATCTGACGACGATAGCGATGATGATAGCGACTAAGTTTGTGTGTGTAAAAGTTGCCGAAAAAAAAAAAAGTTTAGTAGAGCCTGTATATAATAATTCTCGTCACTGAGAAGCCTTTTGACAAAAAAGCAATTGAAATAAAAATCAACAAAAACGAACTTTTCTTGATGAAGCTGTTCATTGTTTTGACTGCTTACAATGTGTTTGCATAGCCGGGATCACAAATAATTTGCCACCAACATAGCATTCCTGCGCTCTGAGTTTCAACCTATAGACAGTGCCTTCTTTACCTTCGCTTTGCGAGTTTAAATTCTTTTGACAATTGCTTACCATGGCTGCAAAATCTTTAGGCACATCGCTGAGAGTGGTGTCCCTGCTTCCATCTGCTGCAGAGATTATCTGCCTTGTTGCGCCACATGAAATTCTAGTGGGCCGATCACACGAAGGTAACCCCCTTTTACATTCCTCAAGATCCTTCCCCTACTCTCATAGATCTCACAGTCAACCCACACAGACGACTTTCCACATTCCATTACGAATAGACCCATTCTTACTGCGGCAAAAACAACCTTCACCACTTCGGAGGACGTCAACCGGCAGGTGTCCGAGTCTCTTTCCACCGGTCAGAGCCTGTACGACTTGGACGCTGTGGCCTTGGCTAAATTGAAACCAGATGTGGTCGTAACTCAAGTAACGTTTTCATCCCTTTCTATTTGATTTGATCTACATAGAGCTGATTCATGTTCCTGGGTCACTTAGGACCTTTGTGATGTGTGTTCCATTGATCTAGTCACCGTTGAACGAATTGCTCGAAAATTGAATCCAGGTACACTTTGACACATTACCATGTATTGCTTGCTATCCCGTTCTCTCCACTTAAAAAACGATACTACCCACCAACCCAAAAAATTTAGTTCCGACGGTTATCACGTTGAATCCGCAAAATTTGCAAGACGTGCTCGCCAACATAACGGAAATAGGTACCGCCCTTGGGTTCCCGGACCAGGCAGAATCCGTTCGATCGTCGTTGCTTCAAAGAGTCCAACGTGTTCGCGATCAAGGGGCTAAGTTGGTTTCCGAGAGGGGCAGTCGAGTCACAGTCGGGTTCGTGGAATGGATTGCACCCATATTTATCGGTGGTCACTGGACTCCCCAAATGATCCAAGATGCAGGTGGCATACACCCCCTCAACCTACCCAAAAACCAAGACGATGGTGCGGGAAAATCGTAAGAACCCACTATGCTACTACCGTCGTGACAAACCACCATGCTTACCTAGGGGTGGGGGATTATTTAGGTTTCCAATTGAAGATCAGAAATTCATCGATCTCGATGCTCAGGTTGTCATTGTCGCACCTTGTGGACTTGATATTCCTACCACGGAACGGGAGCTAAGGTCCATCCTTGACAAAAACAAGTCCTCGGGTGCTCGTTGCTGGGTCTCTGAGTATCTACAGCGCGGCGTAAAGATTGCCGTTGTCGATGGAAATCAAATGTTCAACCGACCGGGTCCTCGTCTGGTCGACGCCATGGAGTTTTTGGTAGGCTTCATTAATGATCGATACGATCTCGTTCCATCTGACTTTCCTTGGAAGCTGTTCACTCCATGAGGTAGCTTGATGATTTAAATGCAGTATAGATTGTATGTAGTATACTTATTATAAATTGACCGAAAACAAAAACGAATGCGGTGTGAGTAAAAAACATTCACGATGTCAATATGAACAGAATGTGTCGCCGTTTTTTCAATTCTGTATAATATAAAAAAGTGCATGAATAGCAGAACATAAATCTTCTTCCGAGACCTTTTTGCATTCTTATCTTTTTTAACTTTTTTGATTTGTTATTTTTTTTGTTGTTGTTTTTTTTTTTAAGTTTTGTTTCTCAAATGCCATGAGAAAGCCAGACAAAGCAAGCGGTATTGCGTTATTAACAAATGTTTATTACAAACGAAGAGGACCATGCAAGAAATGCAGAATGGCTGAAGCCAAGCTACACGCATGTCCTGATAGTAATTACAACCGATTCTATGATCTTGGTGTCCTAAATCTTCCAGGTATGTGGAGGAAACGTATGGTCGCCAAGTAAAAAAGAACATTGAAATAAAAAAATTAATTTCAACTGTGTGAAATGAAAAGAAAAGGAGATGTATGAGAGAATGGAGGTTCATCGTGAAAAAAAAAGCGAGCAAACGCTCGATGAGAGCAATACAAAAAGAAGAGAAATGAAAAAAGAAAAAGAAAAAAAATCCTTCCTTTTTTTCATTCGCGCCGGTCCTGTATTCATGGCATATATACACAACGTGTAGGTTTTTTTAAGTTCTTCCGTTAGGGTTGGAGTTCAAGATCTGAGAAGCATGATTGGCCTATAACAACGAACCATTAGTTTATAAATCCCAAATATCACACTATCATTCTTTCAAATTCTTACCTGAACACTGGAGAAGCGGCGCATTTCATTTGGATCCATGGACATCTTACGGTTGAGACCCAAAATGCGTCTACCAAAGTTTCGAGGACGTTGCAATCCACGAAGTGCATGAGTACGGTTGGCGTAGTAGCGAGCTGATGTAGAGGTAGAAAGGACAGAGCTGCGACGAGATCGTGGTGCGTTTTCGTCGTGGATGGGGGCAACTGGAGTCTTTCTGCCCTCGAAGGCACGTTGGAGACCAAACTTGACAAAGTCAAGAGGAGCGAACCAGACAATGTTCCAGATCCAAGCAATACCAGCCCATGTCCATCCACAACCTTCAATGTTGGTGAAGCCCCAGTTGGCATACACAGAGATAAAGGTAGCAACCAATTGAGCAATGATGAAGGCACACATCAACATGACGGAAGGACGTTCAGTGAAGAAGAAACCGCGAGATCGAGTGACGAAAATAAGGGCTTGGGAAATCGTAGACACTTGAAGGTAGATGACAGAGTGAATCTTGTAGTCATTAGGATCAGTGACGGGGGATGTACCGAAACGTTGGAAGAAGCTTGTCTTGTAGATAACAGCATAGAACGCAACAGTGGAAGCAGTCAAATACAATCCGTAAACGATAGCGCTCAAGAAAATTTCCCGCAAATTCCATTGATCCGGATAAGGCGATGGTCTGACACGATCCGTAGATATAGTCATGATGGTACCGTCGTTAAGAATAGCAAGAATTAGGACCATGAAGGGAGGGAAGTTAAATTGGAAAGCGAAGATCAAGATGGAGAAGCCAACCACGACACGAATGGTGACAGAGCAGGTGTAGATAGAGTAGTTTCTCATACGTTGGAAAATTTGACGAGATCCAATAATAGCTTCAATAATGACAGAAAGACCGGGTTCAGTAAGGACAATATCAGCGGCAGAGCGAGCAGCATCGGAAGCATCAGCAACAGCAACACCAACATTGGCCTTGGAAAGAGCAGGAGCATCGTTGACACCATCACCCGTCATAGCAGTCATGTGGCCAAGGTTTTGCAGGCGTTCGACAATTTCGAACTTATGTTCAGGGTAGACACCAGCGAAACCGTCGGCACCAAGAACAAGTTCATCGACATTACTATAACCGGAACCAGCAGGAGGACCATCCTTCAATGTCTTGGAAAGGAACATGTTGTCACCCATACCGAGACGACGGCCAGTTTCCTTAGCAATAGCAAGTTGATCACCAGTAATCATCTTGACTTGAACACCAAGAGCAATAGCACGATCGATGGTTTCCTTGGTATCAGAACGTGGGGGATCGTAGATGGGAAGAAGACCAATAAGCTTGAATCCTTTGCCTTCATCTTCAATATTGCCAGAGGGAATTTCATCAACGGCAACAGCAAGGGCACGAAGACCACGGCGAGCATATTCATCGACGTCATCATTAAGGGCCTTAATTTGTTCTTCGGTCTTATCACGAGAGCAAAGGTCCAAAATGGTATGGGACATTCCCTTGGTGACACGGCGAACGACGCCATCCTTGTCCTTGTAGGTGATTTGTGTACGCTTGATGACAGGGTTGAAAGGCTTGAATTCCAATTCCTCGATGCCTTCACGAGCCAGTTGAGGGTTAGGAAGAGAGTTTACGATACAGAAATCAATGGCATCTTGATTTTCAGTACGACTAGCATAGGCAGACAGGAGAATGACGTCCTCGCCAGTGTAGTCAGAGTAGGTCTTGATGGTAGGCTTGTCGACAATCAACTTGTTAAGAGTCAAAGTACCGGTCTTGTCAGAGCAAAGGATAGTGACGGCAGCCATTTCTTCAATAGCAGTGATACGGGTCACGATGGCCTTGTGTTCAGCAAGTTGTTTGGCACCAATAGCAAGGGTAACGGACAAGACAGTAGGCATAGCAATGGGGATACCACCAATGAGCAAGACAAGCACATTGTCAATACCAGTTCGGTAGGGATAACGGAAAGCAGCATATTGAACAATGACCACGACGATGAGGAAAATACCGATGGTGCAGATACAGAAATTACCAATCTTGGCCAAAATGGTTTGCAAGTGACCCATTTCATCGCCAGCATCGCCAACAAGTTTGGCGGCACGACCGAAGAAAGTATTCAGACCAGTACCAATAACAATAGCTTCAGCTTCACCCTGTTTACAGGTAGAACCGGAGAAAATTTCGTCTCCAGCCTCCTTGGTGACTGGCAATGATTCACCGGTAAGGGCGGCTTGATCAATAGACACTTCACCATGCGCCTAGAGGTAAAAATAAAAAAATGAGTAACGCTTTTCTTTCAAAAATGAAAAGAAAAAAAAAAAAAAAGTGGCGATGCTTACAGCAACCAGACGACCATCTGCAGGAATGACATCACCAAGCTTGACCGAGATAACGTCTCCGGGAACCAATTCAGCAGCTTCGACCGTCTTCCATGCTCCATCACGCTTCACCTTGGCTTCGGGAGCGAGGGAGGCCATAAGTGCCTTGACGGCATTACCAGCTTGGCGTTCTTCCATAAAACCAATGACGGAGTTAGCCAACAAGAGAAGCACGATACCAACGAAATCTTCCCAATCCGGTGGTCGACCGCCACCGTTGGAAACAGCGATAGCGACAATAGCAGCAGCTTCCATGACCCAAGAAAGAGGATTCCACATGAATCCCAAGAACTGAAGGATGGGGTTCACTTCCTTGTGTTCAAGTCTGTTATGACCGAACTTTTCAATTCTTCTAGCGGCTTCTTCAGAAGTCAAACCATCTGTGGACGTTCTGTGATGAATAGGTCAGTCTCCTAATCGGTATTGTGTTCCCCGGTCAAGTCCATGACGTGTAAAAGAGAAAGGGAAAAAAATAAAAAAAAATACCCAAGCCCCCACCAATCGTCATGGAAAAAATGACGCCCATGCATTGCTTTAAGAAAGAAAAATTTTGACAACTTACTGCAACAGTTGAAAAACATCGCCAGGCTCCATAGTAGAAAGATCATGCTTGTCCTTGTCATACAGTTCTTCCACTGTCAAAGACATGCCGTTGGGCACATCGTTGTTCGCAGGCTTGGTATTACTTTCATCGGTAGCCTGTGCGGGCACAGATTCCTTTGTAGCGGCGTCTGGAGCTGCTGCGTTGGGAGCGACGGGAGTATTGGGGCCAACGGGTTGATCAGCGACGTGCGCCTTTTCATTGTTGTTTGGATCGTTCGGCTCCATGCTCTAGGTGTGATATAGGAATGAGAGAGATAAGGCAGATATGAAAGCGAACGAAGGTTGATTTTTTTTTTTTTAAACCTGAGACGCCCGCTCTTATATACTGTCATGACTGGGGGGGGGGAGGGAAATATGTGTAAGACTGTCTGGGTCAGCTTTCGACCAATGAAATCCGCACCGGCACTGTTTCAGGTTTTCACGGTTTCTGCCTGTTCATATCGCCGTTTGGACATGCATACTATCTTTCTACTTTAAAACGTTCTTGGCTACATAATTATTTATATGATGATAGAGTTCTTCTCATAGAGCCGATTTGAAATGTTCCACTGCCCCCAATACACCAGCTTACTGACCAGCGCATGGCAAGAATAAAGTAAAATTATTTTTTAAATGTTTTTCGGTCGGACGGAACTTGGATTTTCCTTCCGTTTACCATATCGATCCATATCCGAACACACACGACATATGAAGGACGTCAATAAACCGCAAGCGCGTCCAATACAGCAGCCACTATTAGTCTCGCCTAGGGAACGAGCTTTGAGAAACAGTGTATCGCATAGTATCCTACCCGTATCGTTATCTACCACTTCTCTACCGGGGCTGGTGAATTATGCATTCGGATCCCCATCCTCTCGAAAAGAAGAATGGCATCAGGATAGCCATGCCCAATCCACCACCAGTAAATCTAACCATGAAATAGAGCGTCGAAAGAGGTAGTCTGTTGCACCATTATTATTATTATTATTCATTGTTCCACTAAGTCTTGATAATTTTGAATTAGTGCCTTGCGAAGACGGAATTCGTTCAGTAATTTTCTATCTTACAAGGCACAAAATGCTAGCATGGACGAGTCCGATGTCTATCTACCACCCCTCAGCACAAAGCAAAGCCGGCATCGGCCCAGATCCTTGTCAGAGTAAGTGAAGTGACTACTATGAAAGAGGCCAAAAAAAAAAAAAAAACTGCGCACGCGTGATAACACCCTCTGTAGGGTTGTATCCATTGTATCGCAAGTCGAGCAAGCACCCCCGGTAGCAACGACGACCAAAACGCCAACCTACGAGTACTATGGATTCGTCATGTATTTAGTGTCGTTTGTTGTTCTAGGTGGGTATTTCTTTTTTCCTGCTATAAACAAAAATGATGAAATTTTTAGATCTTTGGCCATCACATCCTAATTTAAGATGGGTTATTTTTCGCCTCCTCCAGGTATCTACCTCATCTGGGCATATGTGCCTGACGAGGTTCTGCATAGTCTTGGCATAACCTATTACCCAAGCAGGTGAGGGCAATAACACGGAAGTGTTACACTTTACGCAACACTCACCGTTTCATGTTCCTGTATCCTAATAGATACTGGGCACTCGCTATACCCGTTTGGATCATGACTCTAGTGTGGTTCGTTTTCATATCTTTCATGTCCATTAATCTCATGAACACAGCGCCATTCGACTCCTTCACATGCATAACCGGTAAGTCCCTTTTGCCTCCACGTCCCCATTAGGTCATAGTATGTCACTCATTCGCCGTTGCGACTTTTTATGTAATAGATGAACACGCCAACGTGTTGACCTCTGCTCCGAGTCAAAAGGATCATCCCGAAGACTATATACCGGAGCTTCATGATATTCCAATCAGTGTGGTGAATGCCATGTTATACCAGGATGAAGCGGAGGAGGGTCTCTCTGATCAAGCCTTTGTCGAAGCTCACTCCATGACCCATGATGCAGAAGAATGGCCATTGTTTGGAAACTTCTCTTTGGGCTCATAGTGGCCGTCCAAAATGCACTTTTTCAGGCGCAGCTTTGCTCGCGAGCCCATTTGTAAAAAAATCTTTATCCGTGCAATTTTACGCTTTATGGTCATTTTACACCCATGTAAATAATAATATCGACATATCCCTTTAGAAATACCCGAAAGCCTTCCAGTCATTATTAAAGTACCTGTTTAAGAAAACCCATGAGCGCATCGTTATGAGAGCTGGCGTTACTCCAGAAAAGTTTAAAAATGTCCCTTACCCTGCTGCTTGGATCCCCCCAATGCCTTTCCATTTCATGTGTGGACCAGTAACCACTGGTAAGCCAGAAAGATTAGTGCATGAAACAGAACAAATCTCAGCATTGAACAGAAAAACGTTTACCCCAGTCCGACACTACCATGCCTGTTCGTTTGGGTAGGAGTTGGGCGGCGCTTGAAAATCCAGAACCATCGATTCCGGCTATGACTATAGCCATATGGCGCTGCCGCCAAGGCTGATGATAAATAATGCCTGTCCCAGTCGACGCATAGCTATATCCACCTACTTTAATTTCGTTGGATGATATATAAATGTCCGAAACACAGGAGGCAAGGAACTGTGCCGTCATGTTATTTTGCTCAGGTCCCCCTAAGAAAATCAAGTTTGAGTCGGGTAGTTCTTCGATCTCAGCTGCGTGCAGAATAACAGCGTCGCCGTTTCCATAGAGATTCCAGTCGTGGCTAATTTGTAGCGCACTTTGGTACAAGAAGTTTGAATCAGAAGGAACCAAAATCGTCAGCGGGGCAACCGTTTCGTATATCCTGTGCAGCGGCCCATGTGGATGTTCGATGGAGTTAAAAAGGCCCGATTTCATCTGCCGTGGTATGGTTTAGGGTTATGTCGGAACGGTGTTAAATTACCCGGCAATCATACACTACTTGCCTTCCATTGTTTGCTTTCCTCGTTCTGCTCGATGACAACATCCTGGCTATATCCGTCGACATTGTTCCGCCAAACACCATCTTGATTATCAACATGAATGGTAACTCCATTGAAATTCTGCAAAGCATCATTGGCAAACTTGAATCGCTTGATGTTGCTGGTCTTCAAGGATAACGTCGTTTCGTTACCCTCTCGTTCAACCTTCACATTGATTCGTCCCAGATGGTACGGTGTCAAAAGCTCTTCCACAGTAATGCCTCCTTTGCTTCCAGTGCCGGATGGATTGATAACTGTCAGGGTGAAGTAGTCCAATCCATCCATTAAACCTCTAGGATGTTCAACGTGCTCCTCGACAAAACTTTGAAATTCTTCATTGTCCAAAATATTATCCCACCAGTGACCATGTGCTGCATACTCCGATATTCTGTTTTCCCCGAGAATATTTTTGGTTTCTCAAAAATTAGCTATTTTGCTGTAACTAGAAATTTGCCTTCCGGAAACTGCTTGGTACTTACTTGACAAACTCGGGATTATGTGCGTATTCATTCGCCAGTCGGCCATACTTCCTCGTATGCAGTGGTGGTACATTATCATCATCACCGCCTACCAGAGCATGGATCGGAATGCCAGCCTATTGAGTAAAAGTCAGTCTGCCGATACAGATGATCAACATGGTCCGTCAGGCCGTGTTTCTTACCAAATTGGAGGCGTGCAAGTCGTTGTTGTACTCGGCAATGGACGATTCCAGCACCTGATAACGGTTAATCTTCGTTATTATTTATTTTTGCGAACATGAGTTAAAATTCTTATACTTTACCCCTCGCAGCCATGGGTCTGAATGGGATACGCTCAGCCAATTGCCATAGGATACATAGTCTTGAATTTTGGTATAACCAGCGGCAGCGAAAATGGCAATGGCTTTGTCAGGGTAGTGAGTTCCGAGATACCAAGCCCCTTGACCGCCATTGCTGTGCCCTATATGTAGTGTTGTCAATCACATCGATCGAGATTGCCCGGCCGAAAACACCGGAAATCTTACCAATATAGACCAATTTATCCGGGTCGCCTGTAACAATAGCTCCCTTATGCGAGAGAATTTGGGGTACCTGGCGCACTAACTCATCTACAGCTTGGAAAACATTGATCATACTGGCACCGTGCCAATCATATCCCCTGCCACGCGAGATCTGAGATTCAGCGTCTATGTTTATGTTGTTACCGGGTAAATGCTCGGACTTACCATGACGTTCTGCCAGTCGGAAAGACCGTCTTTGTTGATAAAAGGTATGAGTAATGCATTTTTACTTTTGAACAAAGGTTTCACTCCCCAGCTTACCCATGCTTTTTCACTCCTGGACAGAGCATTCGTCCACCATGGCCATGAAGTTGTTACACCTGCACCATGTAGGGCCACAAGGATAGGCGGTGGTGTGCTCGGTTCAAATGACAGTTCCTTGGGAGCCTTCACCATAGCTGTATGGGATAACACAGTGGATTGGTGAGTGATTGTGCGTTTTACATAGTTTTAGAAAGCTTTGCAGTTACTCTTTCTTACCATATTGCACAGACCCATCAGGGTCTTCGAACGTAATTCTAAATGCTTCCTGTTCGATATTCTTGTGCTCAACCGGGAACACAGCTCTATGTAGCTGGTGATCTTCACCGTTGAAAGTGACGGTTACGATGACGCCAAGGAGAGTGGGGGTCTTTGCAGGTATGAGTTCGTCAGCATGGATGCAAAAGGGTATTTGTCGAATCTGGCCAGGCATAATGATATTCATAGCGCTTTGCCGTTGCAACGTTGCGGTTATTTCAACATCCGAGTCCTTATGCACTATCGATATAGCCGTGACCTGAATTGCTTGCTCCTTCAGAACATTTTGAACACCGATACTGCACAGGTCACCTGTGAAGCGACCGTCTGCAATGTCTGGTATGTTAAGTTGCTGCTCTATAGCTACAGCTGGTATATCGTCGGGAATGGGCTCCCACATGTATTGAAAGGTGCTTTTAGGCGGTACAGAGCCACCGAAAATTCGAATCTCATTGACGACGCGCACACGGATTGTATGCTCTCCAGCTGCTAGACGTACAACATGCGCGGTTGTCTGATAATTGTACCAATCGCCAGAGTATTTGATGTGGTCAACATAAAAATCCCCAATAGAATAAAATTGAACACGGAAAGCCGCTGGTTCATCCAATGTGAAAGTCGTCACGGCCCAAGCCTGATACTGATTAATAGACCATCCTGCTGTCAATTGGTTCCACGACCATCTAAAGCACACATAAATGCAACATATAATGTGAATTGAGCAATAAAATATAACAGTGGCAAAGTTCAGTTGCTGATTTTTACCTAGTGGAGGGAAACTCAAGTGGACCGACAGTGGTGCCCTGAGTTTCAAGTAACTGCCAGCCAACCGAACCGCCGTCCACCAATTCCGAAGGATATCGAGAATAGGTAGAAAAGGTCAAGTTATGAATCCCTCCTAAAGCAAAAGTTACTCACACTACTCTGCCATATGTACAGGAAGCAGCATCCTACGAGGAATATGTGCAAAAATGGACATACCATAGGGCTCGAGAGGATCAGCTCCGAAATCCTGCTCCCTCATTCCCGTCGGGAATGGACCAAGAATGGCCCATGTTGTATAAGCTCTAGGAAACTGCTCCGGTCGATTCAGTGGCGTCTGCAATGGATCGCCTGCAGCAATGTATGTCAAAAGAGGCACCAATGCAAGGCATCCGTGCACTTTCATGTCTATGTTGCTATGAAAACTGGGGCAGATAGGTGGGAAAAATAATCAAGCTATGAAAGCGGTGTTCTCCAAAATTAACTTTGTACCAAAAAATTGATTGTTTTTTGTTTTATTTTTGACTCAATACCATGCATGAGGGAAAATGAACTGACAGTATCGAAACAAAAATTTAGGTAGATGCTTAACGGTAACGGCGAAGGGAGAGGGTATTGCGTCTCTTCCAGTTGGCACGACGACCGGATCCAATGGTCTTGTTGAAGCCGTGACCCTTTCCGTGACCGCGGTTCTTCTTGCCAATGGCGGTAAGACCACGAGCTTCACGGTGCTTGTGAACGGGGTTGACGATCCAGTTGATGCGGGCATCACGACGGATGGCCTTGTGGTTAGGATCGACAAGGATGACTTCGAAGTACTTGTAGGTAGCGTCTTGGTTGACCCAGTAGGAGTTCAAGACACGCAAGTTAGCGCACTTGCGACCGACACGCTCCTCAGCGGTGGCCTGGAGAGAGCGTTGGTACTTGAGGTGGTTGATACCCTGGTTGACGGGCTTACCGAAGGTGGCACCCTTGGGGGCGGTTCTCTTGCGGTTACCACGACGAACGCGGATACGGTAGATGACATAACCCTGCTTGGCCTTGTAGCCGAGACGACGAGCCTTATCAGGGCGGGAGGGGCGGGAAGCACGGTGAATGACATTCAATTGTCTAATATGTATACCAACATGGTTAGTTTCGTATTACGCTTGCGGGTAAATGCCAGCTTCAAAACGGTTGCCAAATCCCTACCTGTATTCCCAGCATCTAACGCGAAGCAAGAAACGGAAGACATCCGACTGCTTCTTCTTGTAAAGTTCTTCGAGATACTTGTAAGCTAAAAGAGAGGTGTAATGTGAGTACAGAGCGCTGACATTGTAAAGGTCATAAAAAATATTTGCTGAAGAACTTACCACCCATGTCAAGACCTATAGTAGTCAAAGAATATACGAAGGAAAGTTGTAATTAGTGAATGGTTCTCAACACGACAACGAATGCTGTCATGCCGGGCGTGGCGTGTAAGATGGATCGCATTTCGTAACTCGTTGGAAAAATGTCAAATTGAAATTTCTGGAAACAGCATGTCGGTAAATGCAGGAGAAATATCAATCCATCGAGAGGGAGTATCATCAATCCATCATGTCGTAAACGCATCCATTGGTCGTACATCTCTCATCGTCTGTCTGCATATCATATTCAGCATCATTACGCACCTGCAGTTAAAGAGGAGGTTCATACATCTGTGGACCGGGAAATATAGTTATGGAACGGACTCTCAGTACGTTTCCATGAAAAAAGTATATAAAATTTTATCCAATCATAAGGCAAGAAAGCTGATTTGTGAAAATCGAGCTTTGTCTTGCCCTATGAATTCGAATGTATCTCCTTGCGCTGTCTGCTGAAGGCCACTCACTATACAGTCGATACATTTGCCATTTGATACCTTTTAAATTTATTTGGATCCTTATCCTAATGACTGTAACAACAAAACGTGTCGCATTCCTTTCAAAAATAAATGTATGGAAATACAATTGGTTCGATCGAGAAGATGTATCATTAATTTAAAAAGGTTATTAATGTTAGGCATCTATATTTATATATGGCATCAAGTTTGTCTTTTTCTGTCTCACGCCAGGCTCAGTCGATGGCCGAAAAGCTCATCACTATTTTATCGCCTGAGTTCAAAACATGGCGATCTGTCTACCTCTCGTCAAAACTCCAAAAACCATTGTTAAACAACATCAGCGCAAAATTAGTCACGGAAAGCAGTGTTGTGCTCAATGTGATTTGAAAAGCTGTTTCAATGGGGTTGATGATAAGCATGACAGAGAGCGTTACTCCGTAAAGCGCATAACTTACACGATCTTGGCTGGAAATATTTATCCAGCAATGACGAGCGTCGACAGCCGTCGACCTTGGACAAAATCGATTAGCAACGTCGAATTTCTGCTATCTAACTTCAAGTTGGAGCTGAATCCAAATCTAAGTGGATGGTTGAGCGCTCGATTTGCTAAGGAACCGTACATAAGAAGCCATCAAAGATGTACCCGGCTTTCTTTTCGCCTGGCCGGGTTTGGATATTCTGAACTATGCCATGTTCCAATAGCAACAACATAGAAAAAGTTCGTGACAATGGATCGCGTGATATGTAAAACTTGTCCTCGCTTCTTTTCACTTGTGTGCCAACATCTGTGTAGGAAGACGAAACAGAAGGCTAATAATGCTGCCAAGTTATTGTGAATTATCAGGTTTGTACAAATAATAACAGCTGTCGAGATCGTATAGACTCTCTAAGAAATCATGCATACGACAACTTGATGCTATAGTCGTAGTCGACTGTCGCCCAATCCAGCTTCATATAAATGCGCTTTCATTTAGATTACGATGGCTTCTCCACATGCTCAAATTGTGATGTTTACAGTCGAGATGAAGGAATATATTGAACGTGAACAAACTAGATCATGAGTGTATTATAGCTAAAAATATATTCCAGGTCATACTTCGCGATCCTCATGCATCAGGTTAGAGTGGAACTGAACAGAATCTTTTGGTCTGACATAAACTACATGCCGCATTTCTTTCAGGAGTTGAAGGTGGACCTGCTTCTGTTCTTGTAAAATTACCTAGACATTGAGATTTAGATTGCGTTTGCACAAGCGTTAAGAATAATAAGCTTTTACCATCACATGAGCAAGTAGTTCAAACATGCTATACCAGTCTTCACGATCCTCCCAAGCAACAGGAATTCTGGCCGTTCTTAGCGTAAGGTACTCGTACATCTTCTTCTCAGCTGTGAAGGATACGCCATAAAGCGTCATGGTGTCCTGAACAGTCTGAACTGTCAAGATTTGCAGCTTGGCAAATGTTGAAAAAGAGGCGTCCATGCATTCGGCTTGCTTGGCTTTCAGTATATCAACCGCGCATCGGAGCAGCTTAGCTGTGTTATCCTTTGTGTTGAGGTCATCTTCTGAAAGGGATTCGCTGGAGGTCTCCATCACTATACATTTTCCGTATTTACTTTCACCAAGGCCATCCACATAGTGAGTCGTTTCTGTTGGGTATCATGTATTCAGTTTTGTGACTTTGGAAGGCATTCAAATTAGTGTCAGTTACCAAGATCTTGGATGTCGTCGAAATATGAAGCAAAGTCAATACGCATAGTAACCGTTTGGCCCCTATTCAAATAGATTGTAAGACAGCTTCTTCACATTTTCCTCCTTTCTCAAAATTCTTACCAATTAAACAAGACTAGACCGGTAATCCTAGCAAGATACCTGAACATGGGGAGGACGGAGTCAACCCAATAGGTCATTTCATAATCACCAGTGTACTCGAAATTGGGTTTGGTCAGCCTCGTTATACAGAAATCATAAAGGGTGCCTCGCATGATCGTAAGGAACTGGCCATTGTAAGTTGAAACGTCGATTTTCTCGACGCACCTACCAATAGCTTCTGATGGACTTTCAGCCTTCAACACTCTTTTTAGATATTCCATCGCATTTGGTATCGCATTAAGGCACAAGTAATTACGATTATCTTCTCGGTTGGAAGCAAATTTCTCCTCCATTCCTTCGCTTAAGGCCCCAGCTATTCCGAAAAGGACCATACCTTCCAACGTATGCGCTTCGGCTCTCCTGATGTTGGGTCCATTAAGGGTGCCAACCATAACAGGTTCATTAAGGGCGCCAACCATATCAGCCCATAAACGGATCGCGGTTTCTTTCCCTTTGTTTCTAGAAAGTCTCGGGGTAGCCAGTATTTGAGTTTTCCTATCCTGAAATGCAAGGCATGTCAGTTCAGACAATGCAGCATGAATGTTGGGCAGTACTTACTTCACGTTGGGAATGACTATTTTCGGTAATCTCACCGAAATCTCTCTGTAAACTGATGTTTAGAATGGTAACAATAGCTTAGTCATAAATCAAGTGATTATCTCACTTTCTGTGAAGCAAACGTGCTCAAAGGTCCCAATGGTGTAGAGTTTGTAGTTGTTTCCTGCTTTATTAAAGAACTGGAAGCTACCCACTCCGTAAGATCATAGGCTGAATCTGATGGCTCTTCCTTTATAGAACTGGCAGCTGCCGGCTCCACAACTATATCACCTGAAGCTGATGGTCCCGCAATCACAGGAGCAGAAGTTGATGGTTCCACAGCCATGGCAGCAGAAACTGAAGATTCCTCATTTACAGTCATAGGGCTTGAAGCCAGCAGTTCCGCGGTTACGTCCTCCTGAGCTGACGGTTGCTCACCCACTCCTGGAAGCTCCGAAGGTTGGTTGCCGAGAGATATCGGAAAATCTGGTTTGATATATTAGATAGTACTTGCAGTACAATTTTTAAAAACCTGAACTTACTATGCGCATTCATTAGATGCTCCTTGTACGCCTCTTGGTCGTCTGTATTATACGAGCAAGATGGGAATATGCAAGTGTCGTCGGTATCTTGGTATGCCCTGCTACTTGTAGAAACTTCAATAGCACAGCCTATGTAATAGAAGTGAGGATATCATAAAAGGCTGGTGTGAATAAACATATAGTGATATACATACCATGAACATCTCTGATATGTCTACGAAGCGACCTATTGTTGCGGTAGCCATTAGGGTCGGAAGTGCAGTCGTCGTATACGCAGCGCATGTTTGAAATTTGTTCTTGAGGATAAAATGAAGAAGTTGAAACGCAATGATATTTCAATTTAGATTTCTTTATAAGTTTTATTCACGCGGGTCACACCATTTTCACCATGGTACCTGTGCTCCTTTCCATTAACATCTGTTTCTCCTCTCGTCTCATGCCGCTCACTATGATCCGTATCTCTGCGTGGACACAAATGATAGAATTCTTCTGTTATATAGTGCAGACGGCCATTGCATCCCTGAAGAGTATTTGTCAACAATGACTCTGACCCTTCCAAATGCCATAGAATGCACAATCATATCGCCTCTATCCAGATGATTACGAGGCGGCCCGTCCTATACCTTGGGAATATATTTGTTCTTTGGTACCTTCCGTGAGGCGCAAGCTGGTGATACGACCGCGAGTTCTCATGGGGTCCATTGGTTGTCTACTTATTGCCTTGCAGCCTTCTTGTCGAATAAGGTAATTTCGAAATATATTTCTTTGTACAAATTTTTTTTTATGAGATATTCTCACCCACAACAACGATGATAAAAAAAGAGAGAACTGACTCAAAATCTCTTTCCTTACTATAATAGACGACCCGTTATATACCAAGTATCTTGCAATAACTATTGGCGAGCTAAGCGATGGCAACTGTTGGGGTATCGGGTAGCTTTTTGAAAGAAGTTAAGAAGCTTTGTGACTGCTAAAGAACAATGCACTTTCCTGCTTGACTGACCAAGCTGTTCTCCTCTCATACGAAAGTAATATCACTAGAAACTGATAAATAAATTGCTTTTAATTTCAATGCTTAGTTTCATGTAGAAAATATGCTAATACATAATGACGATTCCCTCAAACTTTGGGTTCTGGCCGCATTGGAGATCAATAAACTAAGGTGGTACAAACCAAGCGTTCAAGATTGGCTGTAATAACGAAATGGTAGCGTGAAGCAAAGCTTTGAATTTTGAAGAAAGGAGGCATTGCTTATACGCATGTAGCATAAACGAGTCACTGGCGATGATTTAAAGGACAGCTCTTAACGATCAACAGCGTTTTTTCGTTTATTATTCTTTATGGGTAAGGGTGGTGATCACAGTGTTACTAACACTGTAAATATATTATTTCTATTTACTGCTATCACATCCACAACGAGAAAGGCTTAATAATTGAAGACTCTATCGGAATTACCCAATCATATCAAAGGTAGTGGCTGTATCTCGTGAGTATGTGAGATAAGTTTCCCAGCATTGATGATGGATACACGACACTTTGCATTAAAAACGAGAAAAAACATCCCCTATCCTGGTCATAAATTGATCAATCATCAGTAGTTCTGTAGGTTTATGAGAATTTTATTTGTGACTTTGAGCCAAATGCTGATCTCTTGTGGACATTAATACCAATAAATTTGCCCGCATTTACTAAGCTTCTTCTATTATTCCACAAACCGGCTTTAAGGTAGCTCAACAACGCAGCATAGTCCTATGACAGATCCTGAATGTTCACTTTTCATAAGTAATTTCTGCTTAGCATCATCTAATCTTTCATTGACGTAAGGCTTCGTCTACCCGAAGCCAAGGACGATCAAAGATGTAGCCTTTAGGGCAGTGCTACCTAATCAAGCTGTTGTTCGGTTGGATGCTCGGTATATCATCCGTTCGGCCGCTTTTAGCGCTAGGATTAAGCGAGAAGTGTGAATAAAATAATTCACATCGATGATCCATCTCACGGTACTAATAAATATCAATATTAGGAGAAAAGTTTGGGTTGATTTGATTCCTTTTATTACGGTATGTATTGGAACGAAACATCTTTTATTGTAACATGTTCTCTACATCCAGTAACCTTTTCATTGACCACAGTAGCATACTGATGCAAAATCATTCGGGCTTTGACCTATTTCGTAGAGTGAGACAATTAATGGAGCTCGAGAAAAGGAAAACTCGCTTGGAGTTAAAGTCGCGCACACACAGCCATATGTTTTCTAGCTAACTTAGAGAGGTTTGAGATGATGCTTCTTTCATCTCCAAAATTGCAGCACATCAAAACCCTGCGTTGCAGGCAATGACTTTTCGGTAATATAGCGTGTATATCGTCATCCTGTCCGACCACTTGTTGAAATAGTAACTGCGCAGAGTCCGTTGGAGAAGGAAAAACAGGTCGAAATTTCCACCAAGCCAGACGCACGGTCTTCTTGCCAATATCAATAAACCGCTGTTGGAATATCGCTTTCTCGCAGAATGCAAACTTGGAACGAGGGTCCAAAGTTATCGCTTGCCAAGTAATAAGCCATTCCAGTTTTCACTAAAGTACATGTCCACCTTGCCAATGGCTTTAATCAACACAATTGCAAAACTTGCAGCTTGCCGACTATATCGATTTCTGTGAGAGTGAACAGTTAGATGCTACATCGCAAGAAAATCTGCATTCATTGTGATTTCACCAGCCTAAACCACCTTCCATGGGAGATAAACTTTTTCGTAAGTTTACCTACGATATCGTTGCCGTATCAATAGTTGCGTATCCAGAGGCAGAGTTCCATTTTGTAACTGTTCAAAGGGTGTTCCAGTATGCGCATAGCTGCTTTTAGGAATTTTCAATCTGCCACAGATAACCGCATATACCCAGGTCCGTTTTCAATCGTTATCCAACACTGACGACTACGATATTGCTCTTTGATCATTTCGCATGTGCCATTCCATCAAGTTCTGACATCTAAAGAAAGCTGTAGATCAGGTAAGTCCAAGGATTGACAGCAACGCTGGAAGAGCACATCATTATGAAAGAAGATCTAATCCATGCGACGCACTGCCTGAGCTTGTCAACAGGTTTACCTCTTGAAACTTCTATAGTAATATCTGTTATCTGATCGTTAGGACCATGGCCAATCCCAGCATTCAAAATTTCTTGGACCGCAAGAGTCAATATGTGTCCAACGCAAAGCATTCAGTAAACATGAACTTGAGCATGGGAATGGCCACTTTGCCGAATAAGCTCCTCAATCTTCTCAATCATTTTGAGCGTAACTAGAATATCAGTCCTAATGGCAAAATTAGAACCAGTCAAGTCCAATTTTCCAAGTGCGTCGACAAAGTAGTCGCCAGATCATCAAATCGCTAACCGGCAATCGAGTTACGGAAGAATAGCTGAATGTGATCCCAGAACTGGGTAAGAACTATCAGCACACCTTTTTTTTTTTTTCCCAATCACAATCTATTCAATGAGCTGTTGTTCCGAGGTAGGGAACTTTCCAGGACTTTTCCAAACATCCGTAGTATAGCTTATCCATCCTGTGCCTCAAGTATTCTCTTGGCTTCTTCAACCTTCAGATCAGATCAAAATAGCGGAAGATACGGTTGCGAAGAGTGTCGGCGCCGGCCATTTTGATCTCGGCATGAGGGCTATGCCGAGCGTAGTTCAGTAACCTTCTGAAACTTGGCTTTTCAACGATGCTTAACAAAAGTTTGCAATCGATAATCATATCAACAGTGAGGCTATCCCACTCTTCGGATGAAAAAGCAATGGTTTGTGTGCGTTGAAAATAAGAGTTCATGAGAGGATTTGCAAAGTCAATATTCTTAGCGCGCGCCGGACTATTCTCAGTTATAGCATGTCGGCGAAGCAAATGTGAAATCATTGGGCTACTCGTATAATTGGTGTAGCTTGTAGTTTTCAGACAATGAAGGCACCGAATAAGCAACTTGGAGTTCACGTCTACTGCTTCTGCATGATGATTTGCGATATCCAGCTTTGATTCCTTCTTCGCTTGCGAGACTGACCAATGCTATCAACAGATGCTGATCGGAAGAGCAGTCGTTGGCATCATCAAATACCATCGATGTACTCTGTTTTCAGTTCCTTTAATAAGAATATACCTTATAGTTGTTATATCATACCACAGTATTCGTACCTGTACATTAATTTCGCCATTTTCCATATGCTATTAGTTGTCGATGCCAGTATGATAAAGAACAAACAAGACCTACACATAAGCCAAGTTCTTTTTTAGCCTTTTTATTCGGTATTTGGTTTGGACGAAGTATTTGGTTTGATTTTGGTTTGGTTCAAACCAAACCAAACCAAACCCCAATACCAAATACCAAATACCAAATAATTTTAGGAACACTACCCATTTATCTTAAAAATATTCTTTCTCTCAACTTTGTTCTCTACGAGATATTATCGTAGCAAGCATCCTAGGGACAGAATTTGGTATTTTTAAAAATCAGGGCAATCTCCATAGGACATAGTTCGGGACTGCTCGGAGGCCCATACATAGGCAAACTCAATCCACGTAACATAATATACTGTTAGTTGGCGGAATGAGGACGAGGATGTGGTTATAGGCTCTAGAGCCACGCTTTTATTCTCAGTCATATAAATAATAAAAATTTTCTGTCTAATGTATCCCAGATCTCTATGCCACGCCAGCATGTTCGCCTTTGTGGCCTGGGAGGGTCAACTTCTAACTTAATTTTTTGTGATCTTTCTTTTGTTTGGGAGGGAGGCCACCACATCCTCGTCCTCATTCCGCCAACTAACAGTTGCGTGTCGTTCCTAACACAACTGTAGTGTGGCTCCATTCGTCCTCAGATGTGGTTACTTTTCCGTACTAGGCGAACATGGTCTCTAAAA
>NW_026252161.1:0-90456 GCF_025399195.1 Umbelopsis ramanniana AG | reverse complement strand
CACTCGTTGTGACAGTGCTTAGACTGCTGCTGCTCTCGAAAGACTCCCCGCGTCATCGCTCCTTCCTCATCCGCACATCGACAATGTCCAACCAAAGTGGTATCCAAGGCAAGTGGTGAAGCAAATAAACCAAGCCCTTTTTGTTTTTCTCGTTGTTATAAGCTAACACTCGGCTCTACTGATAGTTTCACAGGAATTAGCTGCCGCATTCGCTAAGGCCGTCGCTTCAGGAGAAACCCGTATTTTGAGGGTCTCTATCGTCAACGGTACGAGTCTTCTTCTTACGCTACCTGCGTTTCACTAGCGTCCTCATTATCTCTCATTTTGGTTATAGAATCTTTGGTTGAAAACGGTCAATCACCTGCTAGCGGATCTTTCGAAGAAGGTAGGATGCATATTCTTTGGCAACCCCGCCACGTCCGTCCGTTTATCTATGGCTAACGCACATCCTGGGTAGATTTTTCCGAACTTCAAAAGTATCTCGATGATTCTCAGCCCTCTTTCATCTTGGTTCGCCTGGATACGAAATCTTCGGCTGGCGAGTACAACTGGTTATTCATCGCATATGTACCTGATAACTCAAAAGTCCGTGACAAGATGCTGTACGCTTCATCGAGAGCTAGCTTGACCAAGGACCTTGGAGATTATCGCTTTGTTGATAACATGTGGGGTACAGAAGCCGTAAGTTGAGAGCTATCTGAAAGACATTGGCAAAGTGCTACCAGGCAAAATTGTGGAAACAACAGAATCATGTTTAATATGGGACCCTTTCTTGATATTCTACAGAGCGAATTCACTTTGGACGGATACAAGAAGCACAAGTCACACCAAACTGCCGAAGCACCATTGACGGCAAGGGAAAGAGAATTGGCCGAGATTAAGGCTCAAGAGGTAAGAGCTCGCAGCGCTTCATCTTTTGATCTTCCTATGTTGAATGTGTTTAATCATTCTTCTTTTCTCCTTGCATAGTCCAAGGCATCATCAAATCATATGGGAACTACGGTTCGTAAAACGTATGCTGCTGGCGTAGCCGTCCCACTCAGTGAAGAAGCACAAGCAGCTTTGGAGGATTTGGGTAAATCGAGCCGATCCCACAATTACGTCTCGCTGGTAAGCACTATGTTGAAACCAACACCCTATACTGGAACTAGGCAATTGATTTCGTTACTGCTTAGCGCTTGGAGAAGGAGAACGAAACCATCCAATTGGACAATGCTTCTACTGTGGCAGCAGGTGACCTTGCCAAAACCATTCCTGCCGATTCACCACGCTTTACGTTTTACGCTTTCGAACATGGCAATACTGACGCATCCTTAGGTGAGGTATAGTCTCTCGCACTTTTTGAACTTGATATTGTACTCAACCCAGTTTCTAGTATTTATTTACACATGCCCACCGGCATCCAAGCTCCGTGAAAAGATGTTGTATTCGTGCAGCCGAGGCGGAGCCATCGCTACAGCAGAAGCGGAAGCAAATTTAAAGGTGGTTAAAAAGGTAAGGACATGTCTGTATCCGTCCGCCACACTGCGATCTCGGTTCTAACCGTCTCATTGCTCGGTGGCAGCTCGAGACAAGTGATCCTGCGGACCTTACCGAAGAGTACCTCAAGGAAGAAGTGGTTGGCAGCTCCAACGCCAGTACACCCACCGGAAGCGTGGTGGGCGAGCGTATTCAGATGCTTGGACAAACTCCTGGCGGCTTCAAACGACCTGCAGCACCTGGCAGACGACGCCCCGCTGCATAAAAAGCCCCAGGTGGTCATGTCATGTTTGCTTCACTACGGAAAATGTGTAGAATGAATACATAAAGCAATATAGTTTTGTTGCATGCCAAAGTGGGAGTGATGTGGTTCTGCGTGTTATAAAAGACAACATCTTTACTTCTTCTCTTTTACAAAAAATACATTCTTCTAAGTGCAGATTGATTTGTGTTTGAAGTAAAATGCCCATTTTGCTTTGCCAGAAAATTTTTGGTTTGGTTTGAACAAACTCAACATTGTTCGCCTTGAGAAATATAGGAAAGGAAGAAAATGTATGTAGGACATGAAAAAAAATCAACTAAAAGTACATTGGAATCGCCGTCGGATGGATAAAACACTACGGCTTGGTGGTGAGCATGAGCAATCGCTTATCGGTATATCCAGACTGAACAGATCTATTGTTAGTTTATGCTCGGAAGGCGGTTCGCCATGTATTTATACTTACACTCAAGAGATCCTGCTCTCTTGGAACTCGTAGTTGCAGAATCAAATTAGCTTTGAGAGTTTGCTTAAGCACTCGTCGAAGAGAATCATCACCTGTCAAAAAGGGGTTCAAATCAGCATCCATTGTTTACCCACGCAGGCTGGAAAGGTACACTTACGATTTAATAAGCATTTCCACAAAGAATCTTGGCCTTTGTACTGCAACACCATGCCTGAGATATTGGGGTCGTCAAAGGAAAGTCGCAGCCAAGTTATCAAGGGCTCGATGGTAGCATCAGCTGTAACAAAAACAAATATGGTGTGAGTGGAAACAATGTGACCGCGCGCCGAAAGGTACGTCAAAGTAACCTTACGTGTTAGTGAGAAAAAAAGAGTGCGGTTGAATACAAGGTGGTTAACCTCGACTATGATGGCATTAAGAGGGGTGGTGAGTTGCGACATATTGTAAAGTGGGTTAGAAGTGTCTGGCATGGAGGTCATGGTCGACTGGGGCGAGGATTCCGTAGTGACGGGAATGCTAGGCTCGGCCGGTTCAGCTTTTTGTTGCTGTTGTTGAAGGTGAGACTGGCTACTGTTGACCAGGGCGTTCATTCCCTCGATAAGCTTTCTGACTTGCGCCAAATCATGGGCTGCTTTGTTAGGCTCCATGATGGAATCCATGAACCAAAAAAAAAAAAAGTGTTTGCTGTTGCCTGTTGAAAAAATTGAGGAGATTGAAAAACGCTGATTATTTTTTCTCTGCCCTTCGTAGCCCACCACACACATCGACTTTTTGTAGGTCGCCAAAGTATATACATGTCTACATTCACTCTACCTTCATTCTATCGTTTACGATGAATGAACGTGAAAAGGAGTGAGTTGAATAGAACAGAATAGAGAAAAGGGGGAGAGGGCTGTCGAAGTCTATGGAAACTTTCGTACCGATATATGGCAACCAAGGTCGATACTGAACCATAACCATGAATTTCTCAGTGTAGTATCTCTTTATGAAGGCACTTCTTTCTCGTAAGCTACGATGATGATATCAGTGATTTATTGGTGTGAATCGAAAACATTCGTCTCAGCTGAGAACCAAGCCGGACCAATGATTTCCCTTAGCTCGTGGAGTGTACAGAAAACGTTTTGACAGAAATTTCCACAGGCCACAAGTTTTTCTTCTCCTTCCCCATTCCTATTTAAACTGGCTCTCATGCAAAGCAGCTGCTTACAGCTGCTGTTGCTACTATTACTTTGCAATATTATAACGATTGATGCACAAGTACAGAGATATGATCTTGTGCACTCGGCTCAACGTTCCACACATTACCTACCGGCCGTCCATTTAAAAAAACGAAGTAGGCAACCTAACTACCACATTAATGCTGCCCTTCATCCCAATGTACTCATCGTTGTACCAGGAGACAATGGCGCAGCAGTACCCATAGATTCCACCAAACCATCGGCCACAACCGTCGCCAACGTTTCTTCGGTTTCTTCAACGGCCACCACAGCCACTACGACTGCCACTAACCATGACACTGGAAATTCTCCAGCTACCATTTCAACTGCGCTGTCCTCCAACTCCACTGCGAACTACACTCAGGCTGTAGACTCGCATCTTGAGGTTGTCTTATATTGCAACATAGATACTACCTTTTGTAAAAAGGTTGGCAATGCATTAGGGGCCGCAGCTTACAAGCTTGCCCAGGTGGTTCGCTTGAAAAGCAAATTGACGTGAGTGATGTTAACTTTGCTTGGCAAGGATACTACTTTTTTTTTTTACTGACTTTCTGCCTGCTCACCTCATCCTTTTCTTCAACGTAATAGCATCGAGGTTTCCTATTACAGTTTTTGTGATAACACTTGTTCAAACTCAACGTTGGGCTGGGGTGCACCCACATCACAATTTACACTGCCTAATGTCGGAGGTGTAGACCCCAATTACTTATACCCACAATCGTTGGCCAAACAACTCGCTCCCTATAACACAACAAACTGGTCAGCCGAGGATATCTCCATCGAGTTGAATCATGATGCTTATATGTCAACCATTGACTTGGGTACTGCCAAAGACGATGGTTGGAATGGTACCGGTGTGCCTGCAGGTGGGCACTTTTGGTTCCAGGTAAGCAGGCAATTTAGTTTTTTGCCTTAGAGTTCAGCGGATATTGAAACCTTCCCATTTGCTTGCTTTCTTAGGGCGACCCAGACATCAGATACAATCAAGTTGACATGGAATACGTCATCCTACACGAATTGTTGCATGGAATGGGTTTCATCAGCTCATGGGGAGCCTTCTTTTATGCTGACTCATCGCCCTATCATGCCCTGGTGGAAGACATGTTCCAGCCTCAGCAACTGCAACTTCTCACCCCGACACCGAACGCTTACACAGACACGTCCACCGGAGCCTCCTTCATTTATGGCTTCCAACCCACCATGATCTTTGATAAGTTCCTTGCCGCCTTCGACCCTGGTAATGGAGATCAAGAACCAAACTCCTTGGCTGATTTGGTGGTTGACCTACAGCAGTTTTGCGCTAAAAATAATGATGCCTTTATTATTAACTTTGTTCGCCAATTCAACGTTGCTGACGTTTCCGCGAAAGCTCGCTATTTATGGAACATCGCCAACACCAACAAGACACTTTTCTTCAATTTCCCCAATTTGACAAGCTTCAACCAAATTTATGGCAACCATAGCTATCTCAAAGCGCATTACTCCAACCTGACTATGTTCACATCTGGCAGTTTGACCAACGCTACGGAAATGACGCTCACCAATTTCCGTCCTGGTGTGTCCATCTCCCATGTGGACGACATGTATGAAGAAACACCTGATTTTCTCCTCCGGACAACCCCCATCCTAGGCTCTACGTTGGAACAAATCATCGACTCGGTATATGCTAATATACCAGCCATCAATTATACTGAAAAAGTGAACTCCACAACCACACTCAACGTTACCTATAGAAGCGCGATAGGTCCGGGTATACTACATGTGCTGGACACCATGGGCTACTCGACGGTCCTTTCCAACAACAACTATTCCATCACCACTACGGAGGATATCAAACAAAGAAATATCTGTACCCCTCCTCACGTCACTACGCCTGACCAAACCACCTTGACCACGGTCAAATCCGCAGCAGCCACTCTACCAAACCACAGTATTCTATTGCTTTTTGTTTCCGTCCTTTGTCTGATAGACTTTCCTCGTATGCTCTCCTTGTAATATTCACACCTTTTCCCCTCCTGTAATATAAAATTTGTCATAAAAATTTAAAGACGCGCGCTCACCCGGATTTTTTTATATTTTTTTTGTGTGTAATTTTTTGAGTTTCGTTAAGACGCGTTTTCTTTCATTCTTTTTCATAATGTCCTCACGCGAGGATACACCAATATCAGTCGATGCTGATGACTTTGCCCTTGACAATGTCACAGATTCTAGTCTGAAGGCTTTGTTACAAGAAGAGACCAAATTGAAGGCCCAGCTAGATGCCCTCACCACCGAAATTGCCAAACTTGAATCTCAAATCAATCCAGCGCCTAAAGAAGAAGACGATGAAGGTAAGTTACGGCGCATGCATGCGTTTCGAATGGATCAACCATCGACGCATCGCAACTGAAACCACTTTGTCTAACCCCCTCTCCCTTACAGAGATTGATATGGAAGAGTTCGAGGCACCACAATGGTGCGTGCCCATAAAAGCCAACGTCATGAACTTTGACTGGGATGTAAGTTATTGCAGAAAGGGTTTTTTTCCATTGTCTCCCCGTTGCTAGGGTTTTAACTCGTCCCCACGGATATAGGCACTGGCAGCAGAAACACAGTTCGATGTCATCTTGGCCGATCCGCCATGGCAGCTTGCCACACACGCCCCCACCCGTGGTGTAGCCATTGCATACCAACAACTCCCTGACGTCTGCATTGAGGAGATCCCTATTCCCAAACTGTCCAAGAACGGATTCATCTTCATATGGGTCATCAACAACAAGTATGCAAAGGCATTCGAGTTGATGGAAAAATGGGGTTACAAGTACGTCGACGATATAACGTGGGTCAAGCAGACCGTCAATCGACGTATGGCCAAGGGTCACGGATACTATCTGCAGCACGCTAAAGAAACCTGTCTGGTTGGCAAGAAGGTAAAAAATCTCGTTGGTACCTTGTCAGTAGATGGATGAACTCATGTGTTGGTGTTCCTTTGCGTAGGGAGAAGACCCACCGGGATGCAGGCATTCGGTTGGATCAGATGTGATCTTTTCAGAACGACGTGGTCAGAGTCAAAAACCTGAAGAGTTGTATGAGATGATCGAAGAGCTTGTTCCTAATGGTACGTTGTGGATATTGTCGCTCAGTGATACACCTGTCATAACCAAACTTGTCCCATTTTAGGCCGATATCTAGAGATCTTTGGCCGAAAAAACAATTTACGAGATTATTGGGTTACTGTTGGTAATGAGTTGTAGAAGAAATTTGGGTGGGATGAAATGTGTAAGAAAAAATAAAACACTTGCAGAAAAGCTTCATACATAGATCGATGTTGGCATTCTCTGTACGAGCAGGCATCTGTTCTACGGCATGGAAGCTTTCTTCCTTCCGTTTTTAGAAGCTCCATTGTGTAGTGCACTATCTTGTAACGTAACACTTGCACGTACCCACTACCTAAATGCCTTCTTAATCCCAGAACACCATGTTTCATGGTGACCCTATTAGCTGCGAAGTGGTTGGCGGAGTGGCCACGGCTTGGACCCCTTCGGCGGAGCTTGAAGCTTAACCATAATGGATTAGCACTTTAGTTAAACAATGGCCTTTACAGAAAGGATGTACTCGACGGTATTTCTACTTTGGTGCATTGGGTTGAAAGGTAGGATGGCTCGATAGGATAAAAGCTGTAATATAGAAAAATGACACCATGCCGTGCCGTGCCGTGCCGTGTGGGGGTCTATGCCACTCTACCCGACGTTGCTAGGCCAGAACTTCTTTTTACGCTTTACCCTCCCCTTCCCGTGCTCAATACGGTTCTAAACCTACCTTCCTCAATTTCATGAAACAGAATGAATTGAAACAATGAGCGTGACGTCACCGGGATATGAACCGAAAAAAGCGGTTTCCCTCCGATAAGGCAGCGCCTGGTTTTGTGTGGCTCTGGTCCAGCTTTTCCCTCCATCCTTCAACCATGACGGATTTCGCACAGAGATTGCACCAGCGGGAAGGACAATTTCGAGAACTCAACGCTCGAATTCAGGAACTGCAATGGGTCGACAGCCAGTACCGAAAAGCCAGCGCTGAAAAAGACCGGCTGACCAAAGTGGTGGAGAAACTCAACAAAGACCTTGAGGAGCTCAAAAAGATAACGTAGGTAACGGTTTGATGCCACTCGCAACATCTTTTTTTCTGCTAATGCGTTGGATAGTCGGAAGGAATACGAAGATACTCGCAAGATGAAGCGAGTGAGTTTCAAGAGTGTGAAGGCTTCGATGACCGGCAAAATGAAAGCCACCGCTGCCAAGGAAGAACAAGAATACCATATGGCTTTTGAACGAGAAAAGGCCTGTGCATTGCAAGTTGAACGCCTCACGGAAGAACTCAACCAAGCCCTCATGCTTGTATGTGTTCACGGCCACAGTTGTTATTGTTGTTTGTGCAAGTACTGATCGTATGTTTTTAGAGAGATCGTACACAAGTATCGAAAGACGAAATTGAGCGCCTGAGGGATTCTTTGAACCAGTTATATGAAGATGTAATGTTTCATGACTTGTGGCATACGAGCCATCAAACAGGGATTAACATTTTCGTCGTGTTTAGATATTTGATGGGTATCATGCTCAATTCCGAGCAGAAGAGAAATTGTCAACTGATTACGCTAACTTGAATCAGCAGTATCAAACGGTAAGTCGGTGGGACATTTGAGCTAGTACCGGCGTTCCGCAGTGTTGATTCCCTGACCATGCTATGCTCTTTCAATCTCCCAGGCTGCGCGGGACTTGCAACGATTTCGCCGCTGTAGGTCCGAGCTGGAAAAGTCACAAGCGCTGCTAGCAAGGTGCTTGCAAGAAATAATGGTCGCCTTTAATTACAGTTCATATGACATGTTCACCCGTGAACCAGTGCTGGATATGATGGAGTATCAAGCTCTTACCCGTATGTATTGATGATGTTGTAATATACTCATATGAAGCTAATCATTTTATTTTTATGCAGACGCAAGGTCAATATCCATGATGGCTCAACAACATCTGGATGCAGCTCGCACACAGGTTCCTGAAATACCTCATCCTGGATCGCTCAATGTTATCCAAGGCAATTACTTAATTAACATGATGTTTGACAACGTGGTTATGGATATGATCATGCAAGGTTGGTTGTGAAAGTATGGAAGATGTACCACAACAGCGCATTAACTCCTCCCCAGCACAAATTCAACAGACTTATCAAATGCTCACCGTGACCGGTACTAACTTGGGTAGAGCCTTATCGTGGGTTCGCCAATACATTCGGTATATCGAGGGGTGTCATCGTAATCTTGGTCAACTGGTGACAGTGACGAAGCGTAATTTGGACGAGGAGCGCTATCGAATTGTTAGCGAGGGCTTAGAGGGAACACTGGAAGATACAAGTAGAGATATGTTACCAGATGAACCACCACCGATCTATGAACCACCATCTGATAATGTCGAGACACCACCCGTTGCACCACCGACCAATCCAAATCGAGATCATTTGGAATTACCGCACACCGAGTACGATTCTTCTTCCATAGCGTCCGGGTCACCACGAGTTGAATATGCAGAGCCACTACCTTCCAGTCTTCCACCTTCTGGTGGAAACACTGGCAATCTCATTGACCTTGACCCTGTCCCATCCTACACAGCAAATACTAACAATAATCCTTTTCGGCAATGAAATGAATGGTGATGAATATCAAGCATACTCCTGTAACCAACCGTTTCGGCTCCTTGGGTGCAAGCCTTCACTGTCGCTATTTACCATGGCTATAAAAATATAAATGTCATCTATAAACAATGATGCTAATCACCCTTTCTTTTTTTTTAAAAAAAAAAAAATTGGTTTGGGCAAAATATGAAGTTTCGCGTGGAGCAGGCCATTGGTGGCTTAGACTGTCGCTGTTGCGGGGGGGGGACAGCTTCGGTTTTGATGCTCCGATGAGGCAAGTCATCACAGTGCGGACTGAACTGACTTGACTATTCAACTTTGGCTCCAACATGGCAACTGCTTCACCTCTAGCTCTGTTGCGAGACAGCATCCGCAACAACCGACCAGTCGAGCTCAAGGACAGTAACAATCAGGTGGTTCGCTCGGTGGCTGATGCCAGCGTGATTGTTTTGGGAGATGTAGAGTTACCACGAAACACGCAGACGAATTTCAAAAAGTCCAGTTCACAATCTGAATTCTACAGTCTGGACACTTTGATCTTCCTTTTTCTCAACAGCGAGCTTGACAACTCCACTTATATCCGAGAATGCAGAGACAAATCTATCGAAAATGTAGCCATCATTGACAGAAGAAAAGCATTAGATTACTTGACCGGCAAAGTCGATAGCGTAGCCAACGTTGTTGAGCCTTCAGGAGGTACTTGACGGCTTTCGCTGATGTATTGTCACGTTCCATTATCTCTAACCTGTGTCGCTCCCCTACAGAAAAACGACCTGCTGGCGATGTGGTGGAACAGGGAAAAGTGGAAGGCGCAAAGCGAGTCAAGATAGCTCCAACTGCCAAAGACAGTGATAATGTCGATTTTGTAAAGAGCGTACTTGCTCAAGAACGGCAAATCAAGACCAAGATCACAATTTTGCGTGGCATCAAGGTTGGTGGATGTCATGGCATGGATTTTTGTCGTAAACCCTCATCTCATTTTGGTGGTAGAATTTTGAAAAGTTGCCTATGACGGTGGCCAATATACTTAGCGGAAAGGCAGATGCAACTAAAGCCGCTGCTTCTTCTGCGGCAAAGCCAGCTACTCAACCAAGCAAGGCTGGACAGGCGGTCGTGAAAGGCAAATCAAAGCCAATGGGTCGAGGTATGTACGTTTGATCTGCCTCCATGTCTATTGACCTTGTAATAATGTCTTTTACTCTAGAATCCAAGATTCCTATCATGATCGTTCCGGCTGCTCCCACTGCCATGTTAACGTTGTTCAATATCAAACAATTTTTAGAAGGCCAAGAGTGAGTTATACCGCCCGTCCATGACCCGACGTGTATTCAATGTATCTTACTCCTTGTGGCATATAGGTTTGTTGACTCTCAAGTCATGCGAGACCAAGGCATGAAGAAGCCAGAGAGAGTGACCATTGAACGACGAAAGGCGAATGGACAAGTAGTGCCATACCATGTGGTTGATTCAGCTGTCAACTTTCGACAAAACGATTGGGATCGTGTGGTCTGCGTATTTGTTGCAGGTCAACAATGGCAGTTTAAAGGCTGGAAATGGGAGAAACCCCTCGAGCTTTTCAGCAATGGTAAGAGACGCGCTACAGATGACATGTTGGTACCAGCCAGCAAGCCGCTAACTGAATTTGCATGATAGTCAAAGGCGTGTATCCCAAATGGCAGACCGACACACTCCAGGGCCCTGCTAAAGACTGGGCTGTAACTCAGATGAATGTAAGTAATATCGCCGTACCCATCGCCTCTAACAGACAGCTTCTAAACACTCTTCCTATTTTCAGATTCATCGCCATAAGCGACACATGGACAAGGCCGTAGTGTCTGGATTTTGGGACATGCTAGACAGCTACAATGCCACTCATCGATCGCATCTCAACTTTTAGAATTTCTCTCTCATATTTTTTTCAAGCACCCCCCCCATCTTGTTCATTTACCCTCTCCTCTGCTTTTCCCACATAGTAATAAAAATCTTGCACCTCTGACTCAAACATGCCTGGATTACCTCCACTGATACCGCCATTCCGCTTTGCTGCTGTGGAGGACAATGTATTTCGGGGCGGCTTTCCCAAGCTACGAAATCTGCGATTCATAAAACGGTTAGTTGGTATCATTGACATTGGAAGGGCGGGCATGAGTCATTCGATTGCTGACAACCGACTTTTTTGTTCTGATCACACCTTCTCAACGTTTCGTCTCGCCACGTCTCGTCTCGTTTCATCATGATACAGCCTGCACCTCAAAACGCTGCTTTCGCTCACTCCCGACCCGCTTCCCGAAGAAATACAGCAGTTTTGTAACGAACAAGACATAACTATGATCCATTTGAAAGTCGACAAGATGAAAGAAGATAATATACCCCTCACTTACACACGCACCATCGTCGCCATCCAAACCATTATTGACCCTACCAACTTGCCTATCTACATTCACTGCCTAGACGGGTCGGATGTCATTGGCCTGGTCGTGGGGTGTTTGCGCAAACTCGAGATGTGGAACACCTCCAGCGCTATGGGGGAATACCTCCGGTAAGTATCCATCGCGAGTACTTTGACAGCCGTCTCTTCTCTGATCACGCCTTGCCCCCAACAGGTATCTGCGGTCCAACGTAATATCTCCCGAGGTGTTTGAATTTGTCGAAAAGTTCCACAACCTTGACATCACTATTCCAACTTCACTACCACACTGGCTGTGGGGTGGCTCTGTCTCGTTTAGAAAGCATCCATCTTTGAAACTCAAGTTTCTTAATCCAGAGATGATGACAGAGGAAGAGCGGGAGATCAAAGATCTCAAGGAAAAGAAAGAGAAGTACAAAGAAGAGTACTATCGTAAAAGAAAGAATGGTGAGTGGCCGACCTCTTTTAACCTTGTCATAGGACGAGAAGCTAAATCTTGCTCCATTCAGATCTGCTGGATAATTTGTTGGACCCCAGTGTTCCTGCTAGTCATGCCACAAGTCGCAATCGTCAGCAATCACAGCCGTTTGGACCGTCATCACAAGCAGCCACCGTACCCTCTTCTTCATCGGGTACCGACAAAAATGATCTCAGTGACAGTGGAGTAGACGACCAAGCAAATGAATCAGACGCAAACGACAAGAACGCAGAAGATGAACTGTTGGTGGATGTGGATGTGGATGCAATGATGATAGGCGACTTGGATGAACTTAATTATTACGACCAACGGGCCATGACAGACGAGAAACTCGATACAGATGATATACCGGATGACGTTGGAATCAGAGTGTCTGGAGAAGGAAGGTATCGAGCTGAGCCTCTCAGTCTTTTATTAAGAGCCCTCGCATTGGAAGGTTTAGAATGGTGATAGAAGCTATTATTGTAAAGAAATTATTTAGAAGGCACGCAAGCGATATCTTTCAATCCATGCGTTCATATGTACAAATATCAACGAGATGAACAAGGGGAACCAATTGTCTGCATATTTCGATGAGTCAAGCTTGCGTTCTCCTCTATAGGCACTAAACACCCTTGACTTTAATGCCATATTGTTTAGCTTCCTCCATGCGTTGCTCGACGCTAGGATTAGCAAGCAACTTCTTCCATTCAGCCCATGTTTCTGTGGAAAACTCCGTTGCCGTCAGATCGACACTTTGGCCTTTTCCGTTAATACTGAATCGTTCAAACTGTTTTTCAAATCGATGCTGAGCGTCCTGTTCGCCACCGGTGACATGCTGAATGAAGGATCCAATGGTTTCAAAAGATTGCTTGGAAACTTGTAGGTCGACGAACATTTGGAACACATGGGGCTGGCCTTCATAGACGTTGATCGTGACCTTGGTAGGTTGACACGCATTCATGGCTGTGGCAGGGGCTTGCTGTGAAGCTGAGTGGGCAGCGTACACAGCTTCGTCGTGCAACCGCTCAGCACCTCCGGATTCGATTAACAACGGCGGAAGTCCTTGTAGACCAAGAGGATCGAACACAGGAGATACGTATGGCACCATAAGGGCTTCATTAGGAGCATAAAGTTGAATGCGCTTGACGTGCTTTTTTTCCACCACTTGATCATTGATGGTTTCTGTCTTTGTAATGATCTCAGGCTCTTGGGCCGTGTCAGTCGGGTTTTCGCTAGCGATATCCAGAGCATCGGGGAAAGTGGTTCTCTCTTGTGGCAATTTACTGAAGTCCAAAGCAGGTGAATCCAAATAATCAAAACCAGCTTTCGGTAGATAATCCGTGTCGATAGAATTGAAAATACTGGGCAGTGAATGGGTCAAGTCCAGCCTGGGCAAGCATGGTTGATCGTTAGCTTAGGAGAACCCATGAAGGCCCCCAATTCATTTAATTCACCTACCATGGAGACAATGCCACCACGCCGGCTGGCGCGGGTAACTGAAGATCTCGAATAGCTAAAGCTGTGGCCATGACAAGACCGCCGCCGGCAGAATCACCACCCATCACTATCTTGGAAACATCGATAGCATTGAATCCTGCATCTGCCGGTGGGTCAGTAAGATACAAGTATGCTGCCAAAGAATCAATGACAGCAGCCGGGAAAGGATGTTGGGGAGCTAGCCGGTAATTAATAGCAAACGTCTTGCATTTTCCATGCTGCTCAGCGAGACATTGGAAGAAAAAAATTTTTTTAATTTTCACCAGGTGACATTGACCACCAACCCTCCAACGACAACCACCTTACCTTTGCAGCTCTACTGGTGAGAAACCGATGCGTTTGAATAGAACAGATGTGATAAGCTCCACCAGGAAAGTACAGGAGTGTAGGGATGTCGATATCGGGTGTATCTTGGTCATTCATCAAGTCTTCGGGAATAATCCATTCGCCCGTAATGGGATCACATTGGTCTTGCTGCCAATCCCACCCAATCTCCGTCTTAAAAGGCTCCAATAAAGGAGCCAGTTTCTCTAATGCTCTTTCCCGATATTCACTGGGTATGGTGAATGGAATTGATTTGAAGCCTGGTGGCAGCGGAGTAGGACGCTGATTGATCTTTTGAATATCCTCTACTGTGTAATTACGCATCTTTCCCACCAAATCTTTCACTAGGTTGACAGTCAAGTGCTGCTTCAGAGTCCACTCTTCGGCAGGCGGGCCTAAACAGTAGCGTGTTGGTGTCAGATGTCTTTATTGGCGGCAATGATATCAGATGGGGTTTCATCTCACTTACCTCGTGTGTAATGCTTCACTATTGTCCCAACAATAAGAGGTGTTCTAGGAATGACTTCCTTGAAGATCATCTTGGCCTTGTTCATTGCACTGTTGGGCTATACTGCTATGGTAGGATGTTGGATTTTAAATGAGATGGATGATTGAGCTGGACGAGTCATTTTGAATAGCCGACCCACCTAGCAAAATTATCGTCTAGCATGTGTCAGGTTGAAGAACACCCATTGATTTGCCTTGAGGGTTGGTTTCTGAACAAGAAGAAACATAACATTGCGCTTTGTCTGGGGCACTACGCAGCGTTCAATTAAACCCGCCTGTCTGTGGGGCGGACTGGTCCCCATATGTACTTCCCTTTGAACCTGCCGTAATTTGAATGCCTTAAAGGGTGTGTCCCATACCATTTGTTTGTATGTCATAATGTGAAAACTTGATTGTGCGTGCATAGACCTGCGCAATGTTCCAGCAATGTATTAATCATATCTGCTTTATAAATCAAATGCGAAAACCCGCCACGACCTTGGGCAAAATTTCAACATTATTGGGACAATGCGTGTTTTCTTTTTCTTTCCTCCTTTCCTTCTCTTTGTTCTACTGCTTCTTTTCAGAACAGCCTTTTGGTCAGGCTAGTAGAGGTTGACATCCCATGGAAATGAAATTTCGATGCCAGCACCCAAACAAAGTGGTGCTCGCTGGTGCGACCTTCGTAAGTATGAGCCGTTATGGAAAGTACCCTTGCAATCCGTGGCTTGCACCAAGTGCAGAGGTACGTTCCACCTCTTTAGCTATCTTCTGCTGCCGTCTGTGCCCAGCGGTGAAGCAATAACATAAAAAATTTTACATACGACTTGTCTCATAGCGCACTGGCCGTTTGAGAAGGCATATGATGCGTAGGACAGGTGTACAAGTGGAGTGTGGATATCGGTTGTGTCGCATGGCATGGTTAGAAAACATCCAAATCAAGGTAAATTATAACCATGACAGACTTCCTTCGTCGATATCGATTTCTTGATGATGATGACGCAAAGTGAGCACACTTCTTCTGCTTTTCGCTCATCCGATAAAAAAAAAATGTTTGGCGCCTATAGCAAACGTGTGGTTCTGGACCCGGCCGGTCCTTCAATCAAGGTTCAAACTGGGATCCCAGAAAGAGATTTTACCAATTAGGGATTCGGGACGTCAAAGTTACAGGGCAGTCCGACTTTCTTAATTACTTTTTGAAAGGCAACGACGAGGCGCACAAACAAACACTTCATGATGGGAAGGAGCCTCCTCACCAAGGTATTCCACGTTGATCTTGTGATGTGTAAGTGATGGACTTTGCAGCATGCAATATTATCTTGCAGATTGACACATGGCATCGAGCAGTAATAAGATCATCATGAGCCAGGGATAGAAGAGAACTATGGATGGTCCATGAATCAATTACTGAATGGAACCATCTTGGAATTCTTTATGTTTTGTGCTGAGGTCAAATGATGACCCATGAAGGGAAGCTCTTTCCTGAATGGTGTTTATTGATGAACTGGAGCCCATCCTCGAGTTTTAATATGTAGCTGGCTTCCAATATTGATTATCCCTTGTTGGTCAACCCAGGCGAAAAATAAAATAGTATATATACTCTAACCCAAGTGCCTTTAGCGAATTTTTTCTTCTATCTGTAAATTACATTCTCTTTAGAGCAATCTGAAAGCCTTTCGCTGGTCGATTTCCTTTTCTCATACTCTAAACGCTTCTTCTCCCATCCATTCCAAGTTCCTTCAACAGTTCTGTGCTGCGCACCCCCATTACATCCCATTCTTTACATATCTTCATTTGATCTTCAAATATGAAACTCTCTGCCTCTCTCCTCGTTTTGGCCATGGTTGCCACATCCGTCATGGCTGCCCCCATTGACAAGCGTAGCAAACACAAGCACCACAAGCACCACCACAAGAGCTCTGATGCCAGCTCCAGCTCCAGCTCTAGCTCTAGCTCCAGCAGCGGAAAGAAGTACTCTGGTAAGGGTACCTGGTTCATCCCCGCTTCCGAAGGTGGTTCTCAAGGTGCCTGTGGCCCTGATGAAGACAACGATGAACTCATTGGTGCTTTGAACGCCCCTCAATACGGTGACATGTCCTCCAAGAGCTCCTGGTGTGGTAAGAAGGTCAAGGTCACCTCTGGTAGCAAGAGCGTCATCGTCAAAATCAACGACGCTTGCCCTGAATGCAAGGAAGGTTCCATCGATCTCACTCAAGCTGCCTTCAAGAAACTCGCTGACCTCAACACTGGTGTTGTCGACATTACCTGGACCGTTGCCGAATAGATTGACTCTGCCCCTTAACGCTCTCCTCCCGATCAACCTGACGTTTTACGCCACCCTCATGTCATTTTTTATGATGTTTCGTCTACAGAAATGAAATAAAAAATTTCTCGTAAATGTTTACATTCTATGCAAACATTTGTTATAAACATTGTGTTATGAGTTGAAGTTGCGTACCTGGTTTTTTTTTTTCTAACAAAACCGCAATTAGTTTCAGATTTGAAGCGCTGAGAAAATTTTTCGTTGCTAACATGCCTAAACGTGCTGCTATGCCGAGCAGCACAGCAATTTCCCTTCTCGGCAACGAGCATGGTGGATTTTCACGTTCAGATGGGCTCAGCCTTGGCGATCAGATTGCTGCCACATTGTGGAACTACTGGCCACTCCTTTCAAGTCGGTAAGATATGTCTATATAGGAAATACCGCCCGCTCATCGATTAGGTATGTATTCCGTACCGATCCAATTCAAAAGGTTAGCCGTGCGAACCGTTTTGGCAGAATGGGCCATTTATGTAATGTTGCGTCAGCATGTCATGACGGATGGAGAAGATGGATCAGTACGTGTCAAAAAAAATTAAAGTGATGGTTGTAGCTTGAAAACCCATCGAATAAAAATGGATTAATTACTCCAAAGCAATCTGTATCTTCTAGCTCAGAAAATAAAAGAGGGAAAAAAATTTAGCTTGGGGTTTTGCAACTGGGCAAAAAAAAATTCCGATCTGCCAGATTCGAACTAGCGACCTAGAGATGACAATTTAACCCTTTTTGGGGGCTCACTACAGTCTCCCGCTCTACCAACTGAGCTAAGATCGGTTTCAACTGAATGAGAGGCAGCTGAGAGACACTTCTCTCAGTTGACTCTCTTGAACACCCAATAGACCTTAAGCACCTTCCGTGACTATCTTCCGGAAATCATTTATTAGGAATGGAGTTTCATTCAATAAAATACACACTTCTTTCTCTTACTTAAACTTTAGGTTCTTAATATAGCAGTTGGCTTATTATCCCTTTGTGTCACCTTTATTTCTTATTCATTGAACTGTTTCAGTCCGGTTCATTGTCTATTGCTCTCCCAAGCTACCTTTGTTTCTTTTCTCTATCTTATTAGATCCATCCGCTACCTAGCTCCCTGTCATGAAAAGTTGAAAGTCATTTGATACATGTTTGGAATCCAGTTAGAGACATCCACAGATGAAGCTGCATTTTTGCACTTGATTTACGTCCTATGCATACGCACCCATTTTTGATCATATGCCATGGATATTTTTGAACATCCCGGATTTTTATTGTTTTGACTTCTAGAGACTTTTGAATGTAGCATGTTATTTTGTTCAGTAACTTCTGCATGCATTTGCGATATTTCTACATCTCTTATGTGAAGTTCATGTTCATTTATCTCTCCTGGCAACTCGGCGCAATACAGAATTGATGAATTAAAAATCACAGTTAGAAAGCCTCCGTATCAACTTTATGATTTATATCTACTGTTTGTTGCCATGCGTTGGTACATGTGACTGAAGGCGTAGCTTGGGCGTGGCTTAGGTGTACGATAGAAATTCTTGACGGCTCAATAGAGAATACGGGGCAAGTCACCAGCGATGACAGAACAGTTTGTAGAATGTCAATTTTTAGAGCGGTTTAACAGACATGCATGCAAACACTTACACTTTATTTAGCTCGCATTCAAACATTCAATCCTCTGGTTTATGATTTTCTCGACCGAATGCCAGTAGAGCATTAAACTGTACAAACCACTTGGAAGGAGGGTTCGCCAGATCGAGAAATATAAATCAACAGTGAGTCACCAAGAGGGGGTTCACTAATCAGGGGTAACAAAAATGAAACAGCATATAAACCCTGAGTAACTACGAAATAAACGGAACCATCCCATTACTGCGCATACATACTACTGTCAAAAATTTTCTTTGTGTCTACAACTACATATATAACGACAAATCTTCATTGCCTTCGAACGCAAGCACTAATGTACTACTCAATAAGTCTAAACGAAGGTTTGCCCTACTGTAGTGACAATGCTGCTCATGGAGTCGAAAACCTCATCCCCGCAGTATCTAACCCAGAGCAGAGGTTTGCTGACGTCACATACTGCGGCAATCGCAGCAGCTTCTTGCTCTTCTCCGTAGGCGTTGCGCATAATGGCAGTGCAGGTTCTGCGAGCTATAGCTCTGCGGCCGATGATGGAGTCGAGAACGACGATACGTCAGAAGCGCGTACTGTGGACGAAGGGGACATCCCGGATATTGAATGCCATTGTGAGCTCACAAATGGTACATGCGCAGGTTGCTCGCCGGAATGTGCAGCCAACTGTCAATACAAGCAAGTGCTAAGCGATATAAAGTGTGCAGCTTACTCAATCGGACGTGATGCATCACTTGGACCAGAGCTTTCCCTACACCAAACCAAAGGACTCCTTCACTCGTTTTTTCAATTCTTTGAAGGGCTTTACTACTTTTTTGGACTATGCAGTAGAGGTAGAAGCTGCGCCAAGGATCATATCAAAATATTTCCGTTAGGAAAATCCGGTAGAGCTAGAGACTACACCAAAAATCAGATCTTAATGATGCCATTAATGTATTGCAATCTAGTGGATGCTGGATGGACCATATGGGATGACATTTCTTTCATAATGGCAATCATCAGTGCGAGTTTCAGTATACTTAGCGTTCCTTTCATGGTCATTTGCAAAATGTTGATAATATTTTACGGGACAGACGCCAAAGGAAGCGATGCTCTTAATGACGAGCTGACTAAATTAATTCAAGATATAGGCTATGACATCGGTCTTCCTAAGGTGGCGCAAGCCTTGATTGATCTACACACAAGTGCTACGCCACAAGATTTTACGAAAGTAAGCAAACATTCATACTTGTGGTTTGATGAACAGAAGTTTCAATACAGGCTGGAAGTACCTGCTTTGATTGAGGGACTCAGCCCCGACAATCTCAAGCTGGCTAGCTTATCTGCTAATGCTCCTAGTGCTGCTGCTAGAGAAGTCAATTTTTTTGAATTGGTGAACATATTTAGCAGTACTTACTCAACAAGGCTTTCCAACGTGCACTATGCAGTCAGGATTGAGTATGTGCTCTCCGCCATGCTACATGCTACTACTTGCAAGGCCGCACATTCGACCGCTTTGTTCATCATTGCCATTACACTAGACAGTGTTGTACGATCATGCGTCCCACACGATATTGGAAACCTAGATATACTTGCGCAATATATGTTGCTGTCAGTGCCAGATATATCTCCTGGTAAAGGTGAATGTCACCCAGGTCATGTGCTTCACATCAAGGGCGTTCGTGATGGCAACGACACTATAGCCAGAATGACCAACCTACTTCTTCTTGCCATTAGCAGGATACACAAGAGAACCAAGGCTTCTCCCTTTACACTGTCTTTTGATACAAGCTTTGCAGATGCTATCAAGTGGTTCTCGCAGCCAGCCGTTTACCAACCGCCAATTGTCGTGCTTGACATGTTCTTATCTGACCTGGAATTATCATTTGAGGCTGATACGATTAGGCTAACCTCCACGGGTGATACTGCTGTACTGGCCAAAAATATGTACAAGGCCGGATATTCACAATGCTTGGTGGCTTTGTTCATTGAGGAAGCAGTGGTCAGCGAGACAGAAATCAAGCTCAAGATACCAGGGTGTTTTAGGCTGGGCATTGCGCGTGCATTAGCAGCCATACGTGCTCGTGGCTTTACCGCCTACAACCTCACAAAAGACCAACTGGAGAATGTACCAATTGGTATGCAGGCACCTCCTCTTACTTGGAGTGAAGAGAGAGTCAAAAATCCTGGTCTGCAGCTATACGATGTACTCAACAACAAATTTATACCTTGGGCACATGACTTGCGGTACATTGCAGTATCATATTCACGATCTGAGATAGGATATGTACGCACACAGGTGGAGGGACTGATGGAAAAATGCAAAAAGTTTGGAATAACCATGCTGTGGGTTGACTTCATGTGTTGGAAGCCCAATCAAGATCGTGCTGCATACTTTGACATGATTAACGTGTATTGGCATGCGAATGCGACGGTCATCATTGATCCCTATGTGCACAGAAGGCACGTGAACAACTCAGCTTGGTCTTCACGCATTTGGACCAGAGCTGAGGCTGCCGTAAGTAACATCCTCATGAGCTACTCCCGCAATCAACTAACCACCGTGTCCAACAAACGACGCAAATTTCGCACATTTGGAGAAGCTTTGTCATGGTTTCACGGCTCAGTGTCTTTTATTGAAGAAGATTCGACTATTGCTCTCGGTGGATTACTTGGGGCTGTTAGGAAAGCCGATGTGGAGAAAACAATGTATGCATGTTTATCTGGTATCAGCACCTACGGACTATTGCAGTATGCACCCAGTGCTGATAAATCATTGTGCTGGCTACCGCGAGTTGGCGGCAGCCGGCCATCTCTTGTGCAAGAAGAAATTGCTGAAACAATGGTCTGGCGGCGTAGTCTATTTATCCGTGCGACAGAGCTTGAACCAAATCTGCGCGCCATCAAGGAAGCTCATTCGCTATTGGCATCAGAACAAGATATCCTAATAGATGCAAAAAGTGTCATGTATCTACAAGTTGCAACCGTTGAGAGCAGAGCCGTGTGTTGGATTGTCATCAGGCAACCAGACATGTGTCACGTAGTTGGGACTACCACGTTTGGTAAAGGTGTATACAGGGAGCTTGGTATCAGGAAGGTGTTGGTCAACGGCTTGGCAGACGGGCTCTCTCAAGAGATACGGTATACTGCTACTGACTTGCGCACCCATCACGCAGTGGTTTCGAAAGCTGATCATCGATTGGTAGGATTGTCAGAGGTGCTTACAGATGAGGAGAAAGCTGACGGCGTACCAGAAATGATTGACAAATTTCACGTAAAGCGGGCTGGTTGGGTATCATCGTCGACTGTGAACCAGACTCCATTGGTCGGGCCGATGAAGCGTGCTAATGCACTGGATGCTCAGATACAAATTTGAATATCTAATTTAATCGAGGTAAGTAAGTAAGTTGAGGAAGAGACTGGTTATTTCTTCATTTTCTTATTGCTTACTGTAACATCTGTAGATTTCAAACAGTGGCTGGGCTAAACTGGCTCGCAGGCGACGGTCATCAAACGTGGGGCATTGTGTTCGTAGAAGGACATGTCTTCAGGAAATGATAATCCTCTGGTATAAATCCTATCTCATTTCCTAAGGCAGCGCATAATCATCATTATATGGTAGGATAGTTTAATGCCGAGTTATCAATACTGCTCTGAACTGGCTGAGCTATAAAATAATTATACTTCTACCAAACGCCAAATGAAACAAGGCGAGTGCGTATTCCTTTTCTTTGCATTTTAAGTGACATGTTAGCATTGCATACGAGATTACGTTGAAGAGCCAATCTTACCCATATGAACATCTTGACATATATACAAGAAAGAAATTTTGGAACTGGAGAATAATTAAATATATATCGATGAAAGCAAAAACGCTAAAATATAAATTCTTGGAAAAAATAAAATAAAATGTATGGAAGGCGTATTCATTTCGATTTATCTCAACTTGAAACAGTTTTTGCAGTACCTCAGCTTGTCTATAAAAAACTTTACACACAAGTGAAGTATGCCCATCAGTTTATCAATCACGTAATCTCAACTCTTGATCACCTAAAGCACAATGGTGAAAAAAATAAAAGATTTAAAGAATGTTAAAGGTAGCCTAAAAATCAGAATTTAGAAAAATGCCGAGATTTCTATGCACGAACTTTATATTTTCTTAATTACAGTATCAATAAACGGTTCTTTCGATATGAGTTACTTGGAATGTTTTACTTCAATGGTGTGCCTCGGCTTCCGTTCCATCTTTGAGCTTTTGCAATGAAAGAGCTATATTCGAGTTCTTCGTATATCAAGACTGGTCATGCAAATTCAGTACCAAAGTGGCAAAATGAAATGAGAATATTGACCTTCGATAGGGTATGAACAGAGTAATCGGTAAGATGACTGATCTCTCGACAAAGAAAAATAGAAAGCAGAGGTGCAGCTTGGATGACCATGTAATTGAACCGTTGTCTGGTAACATAACGATAAAGAACGTGTAAAAACCTTCCACAGGTAAAAATACAAGTTCATGTCAATCGTATCAATACACACCCTCTGATATGTAAAGCATACATTTATATTCGTGGTACCTTTTATTTCCAAGATAATTCCATCTCATACCGCCAGCGATGGTCTACTTATATCACTTTTCGCTAGTTTCTTCCAACTTTTCTTTATGACCAACGTCTCCTCCTACGTACAGCCGAATATTGCACCGCAGTGTATCAGGATGTAAAATGTCAAGAGTTGGAGAGGTGGAACATCCCGTTTCAAAGCATTTCTCAACATCAACCTTTATTATCAGCTACTTATCCATCGTACACGGCCAGGTCGTGACGAAGAGATACACCATCTCCTACAAAATTCATGGGTTAATATTTATTTTTAGGATTTTACTCAACGTTTTTCTTTTTTAATTTTTGGGTGTGAGAGGACCGCGGGAAGGAAATTTAGGCTTGCGGGAAGCGGTCCCCATTTATTTCGTAGGCCTTGCTTCACTCCCGGAAGTCTGGCATGTACCCATGGTCACGACCAAGATGGCGAATGTCACATCCAAGGCAGTGAAAGGCTCTGAAATATTAGCCGTACTCATCGGTCAGAAACGGAAGCATGGATTATTTTGCACGGCCACTCCCGTGCCCCCAACTTCCAGATAACGAAATTGGGTACATTGTTTGAACGTGGCATATTTGCCCGTCCCGATAAAATTATCCGCATAGAGTCAACTTTTTTGATGAATATACCTGTAGACCTATTGTGAAGGGTACGGAGCATTATTAACCTGTCATTGGGAGCGATTTAGAATCAACTATACCGATACGATAGACCAACGCAGAGTGCTTGAGGAGAAATAAAATAGTGCGTGTCGGAAATATCTCACTCTCATGAATTAGCCTCTGCTGAGTTCGTACCCCACAATGTTCCATTCAAAGCCCTCCCAAGCAAGCACAACGTCCATGCTGCCGAGAACCTAATACTCATGTATACTTTGACATACGAATTGGATCAATGTCTCCCGCAAGCAATTGAAGCAAATTTTTGTGGTCAAAATTATTGCTGGAACACAATTGTAGTGTTCGCAGGTTCGCATTTGCCAATGAATCCGCTTGGTCTGATTGCATGAGCCACATTCGTGACATCCCATACATATGGGGTCACTAGTACACGTTTCGCAACCCAACGGAACACAGTAAACGACATGACCCGACATGAACTGATTTACAATAAGGGCCTGCCTTTGTGTCTCCCACTCAGTAAATTTGTTGGCCTGTCGCCCATCATCATTTCCAAACATGGACGTTCTACCAAACGTGGATGGGGCGTACATCCGAGCTCTAAATGAAGGGTGAGAGCTGATCCACAAGAAGCTGATGTGTAGCGCAATGCAGCGCACAAGGCTATAATGAACGTATCTACCCGACTGGCTACATTTGATCCGGGCAGTTACGATGGGAACCCGATGTTCTACAAGCTAGATCAAAGTTCTGCCCATGATAGTCTTTTTTTTATGGCTGATCTCCTTATGCTAGTATTGATAGATAAAAGCCATATAGATTTTGTTGGGGGTTGGAACCATGGCATTGAGAAATGGTACCCATACGTTGAGGTATGGGCTGGCAGCATTCGCTGGGCGGTGTTTCAAAGTGAACAATCTACCCATTCATGCCACCCGATTGAGGGCCTGGCACCTTTCCGGGAATGGAGATTGTTTGGTACTGGCATGGCTTGATCCCCCTTTTGAAACCACAGGATTTTGAAGAAATAGTCGACAAGACGTAGGAACTCGATGATGAAAAGAACCGAAGTCAGGCCGTTGAAGATTTTGAATACCGTAGACCAATGAAATGGCCAACCAGCGTTTTGACTCATACAAGGCAACAAAACCAAAAAATTCCCTCTTTCATAGGGCGGGGTGATTCTCACGTCTACAGGTTTAAACTTATGCCTGGCGTCTTTGGTCCTGTGCTCGTACATATAAACCCTCGTAAACAAGCCAGTAGTGCCTGAAGAAGGCTCACTTTTTATTCCCTCTCACCATTCTCAATGGCCATGCCACAGTCAAAATTGTCTCAACCGTCATTGGAATCGGCGGCTACCACGGAGAATTCTCTCACTACTTTGGTGAAGTTATTCAGTGTGGATATGGTTGCTGCTGGATCATCATCTTTCGCCGTGTCTCCTTTTATTGCTATTGTCGATAGGTAACAGTTCATGCTATGGGTGAAATCAATTAATGCTCCGGCATAAGCTAAATACGGTATCTTGACAGGTCCATTATCGAGAACACCAACGGCAAAACTCCTCTAGTGCAAGGCCTCAAGCAAGGCTTCGCTACTTTTTTTTCCCAACCTTTCAAATTTATTACTACTAGGCAATTCCGTCTGGTCTATGCCATTTACTTTAGTACCTACCTGACCGCTAATGTCATTGATACAAGCTGTGAGCACCTCAGCCGGGACAAGACTCAGACCTCGGCTGCAAAGTTCGTCGGTACAACTGCGGTCAATATGTCTGCATGCATATACAAGGATAGAGCTTTCACTAGAATGTTTGGTACAGTTGCTACAAAGCCATTACCCGCCCTATCATATCTTCTGTTTGCCGCAAGAGACTCTCTCACCATCGCTGCAAGTTTCAATGCTCCCCCCATCGTGTCTCAATGGATCCAAACCGAAGGCATATTAAAAAGTACCAAGGCAAGCGACACCATAAGTCAACTCGCATGTCCAGCTATCATGCAAGTCTTAAGTACTCCACTTCATTTACTTGGACTTGATCTGTACAACAATGCATCCTCTACGCCAGGCCAGCGCTTCTCACTTATCCGAAGAGAGTACGTTAAAAGTGTTTTAGCCAGAGTGGGCAGAATCGCCCCAGCCTTTGGAATAGGCGGTGTAGGCAACAATTACGTTCGATCCTACCGACAACAGATTCTCGCCAACCAATAAGTCTGGGGATTTTTGCTCGTTTCCTCCATGTTTTTTGACCCTTCATTGTATAATTTTTGACAGCAAACCCTATTCACATTATTGGCATCATTTTTTTTTCTCCTCTTTGTACTCCGTTTGTACCTCCATCCATTGACAAACTGGGGAACTCCTCACAATGGTTCTTTCATTCTACTTTCGACATAAACCTATTCAACATGTTTCGCTTACAGAACTGTATGTATCAGAACAACTAGATCATCTTAGAAATGGGAAAGCATCGAAGACGAGGCCATTGGTGCAAGGTAGGGCTGTTGTCAGCATGGCTATGGGTGGATTACTGCAGTTGAGTTGGTTGTTTTCGATCCCGTTGAGAAACATTGCGGATGATAGGGCGAAGAACAAACTTTTGGGTCAAAGTCGCTAAAAAGTGACGCAGACAGCAACTTGTGGGAATTAAATATTAGAGACGAGCCTGTACTGTCATACCTGAAAGAACTGGGGCAGAATGAATTTGACTTCAGCAGCAGGCGAGAACTTACAAGGAGCGGTTGGCAATAAAGCCTCATGAGCGGTAAAGGACTTAGCGGCGACAGGTGCGGCCACTTAAAAAAAAAAGAAAAAAAAAAAACTCTACACATCGCCGGCAGCTGATAGATACCAGACCATCCGTACAGCAACGAACGAATGAGTGCATTAACACATCTACGCGAGATGGAAAAAAAAAATCAACAGATATATTTTGGTACTCATCCAAGCTTTCGATTTATAAAAAAGCAAAGAAGGGGAAAACGGTACCATGCGTGGTAATAGCGGGGAGAAACAAGCCGCAGCGCTATTTTGTATTTACAAAAAAAAATAAAAAAAATTGAGTCTTACAGCCGATCAATTGCGACATAGTCCGTCACTGTACGGTAACAACCGAGGTAACAAGATTATCTACATGTTTACTACTACTTCTTCTCTTATGATGTTTCCGTCGCCGTGGTAGGGTCGTTGCCGTAGATTCTTCGGCGGGTTCATCGTTGGTGAGAAGAGAATTGGCTATTCGGATGGCTTCTAAAGACTCTGGCGTTTCACTTGTATAGCAATAATCGAATGACGATGGTGCATCTGCAAGTATAGGTGTTTCTGAAGTTGACGAGGACGTCACCATTGGTTGTGCGGAGTCGCCACCATGTTCGGATTCCAAAGCTTCGTACATCAACATATATGGATTTGCCCGTAGTACATCCTGTAAACTTACACGATCGACCTTCTCGTCGGATATCCGAAGCCAGATGTGATCCAAATGCTGACATCGTTGGCATGAGCAGTGGCATGGTAATCGACGATACGTAACAAAATGACCATAACTGTGGCTTCCATAATGAACGATGATACTCTTGAGTCTATACTTGTAAGGTCCTGCACCTGGTGGTTGCTGCGAAATAGGTTGGTCAGGGTGCACATTAAGCTCTCCTGTTGTACAGTATGCGGAGATGTCGAGTATCTCGGGGAACACAATCTGGCACATATTTTTTTGCAAACCGCCGAATTCATGAAATGCTGAACGAGAGATATGCAAACATAGGATTTTGGGCGGCTTGGCGATCATGACTTGTTTGGTGGAGGCGAAGCTTGCAATGGATTTAATACGCAGACTATCGTCATCATAATCTTCAGATATGCGTCCGCTCCGTATTCGGTCGTCCAGCTGTCGACATTGTTTATCAAGCGTAACAAGATGATCAAGCAACTGGCGTTGTTCCATCCTGTTATGAACTTGTTTAGCTTTAACACTCAGTGTGGCCATTTCCTTTTGCAGCAGCTTAAGTGTGGCACGTATGGAGCAATTGCGGCAATTTGCATCTTTGAGTTGTTCCATCGCTGTGTACCGTTGTAGGCACTGTTGCAAACTGATAGAATGCTGAAGACAAGGGATGAGTACGGAACTACCAGTAACCTGGTATGGTTGTTTTTGTTACTTACAGCATTGGATGGGGGTATGAGCTGGATATTATCAAAAGTGAAATGCCTGATAGCCTCCTACAACGTCATATGGTTAAAGTTTGCAATACTTCCCTAATCTGATTAAACAAAATGGCTCACTGTAAAACCGCACTGTAAGCAAGAAAGTCGGTTGGCAGACAGTCCTATCAGCGGATTGGAAGGAGATCGCTCTTTGATCTGTTGAGGTTTGACCAGTACTTCAGCTATACCGTTGGTTCGATTGCGGTGAACAACCGATGTTTCCTCTTCATTGACAGCACTTGACAATAGCTGAAATAATTCTTGAGCGTCCTGCTGTTCCCTGTTGATCACACGACGATGGTTACTCATGGCCCGCACAATATGTCTTGGTCGGAAGCATGATCGTCTTCTACTGGGGGATGATAATAGACTGAGCGTATATAATAACGAAGCGGCCACGGGGGTAGAAGGTGATGAATGGGCAATAAGGTTTAGGAATGGTTGAATTCCATCGGTAGCAGACAGGGCCTTATGATTGAAGCGTAATCCATTTGGGTTAAGGTCGGGGATATTGCATTAAAAATGATATATAATTTTTTTTTTACCTGCAAGACGGAATTCAAAAAACATGAATTACCAGTGTTGACCAAGCCGCTGATATACAATGGTTGTGACGAGCATAGATCGGCTATAGGAGGTTTGGTATCGACGGCATGAAGCATGGCAGCTTCATCTTGAGCAGTTAATGCAGGAGATAAAAATGAAAAAAACTCCAAGAAGCCTCCGGGTGAGAATAGTACATCAATTTGAAGAATATGCAATAATAGCGGCAACCCAGAATAATAATAAAGGTTATACAAAGCCGGCCAAAAGGAGATATCTAACCACTCAGAGAAGGCATAATAAGTGTCGGTATGGCGAATGAGCGAGTAGATGATGCCTCCTAGCGAAAGTAAGGCTGTCAATAGTTGAGCATAGTAGCTGATCTCGTTTAGCAATGTTTGGATAGACTGTAATGACGGAAGCATCTGAATCTCTTCATTTGGTGAGTGTGTGTGGTAGGGTGCACAGGACCGCAAGTTCCAACCTCAGCCAGCCTGCACTGAGCAAGACGAGGGTTAGGGCTAAGCACGTGACTCGCCACACGCTGTAAAAATCAGCTGCCGCTAAGGTCAATCGGAGCCTTCGTCAATGGCGAAAATCGCGCGAACGGTTGGGATGGAGCCCTAACCCTGGCCAGCTTCTGGGTTACAGTGTTGAGAGAGTTCTGTGTGGTGGAAAAATGCCGCAATCTCCCAAAGCACACTTGACGTGCCTGAGTTCGTTCTTTGACAGTCCCCAACTCTACTTTGGTATGGATTGTATTTTTTAGGGAAAAGGCAAAGAGTGGATGATTTTATTGCCATAGTGTCCTTCTTCTTCTTCTTCTTCTTCTTCTCCCTTTCATTATTCTGCTCTTCCAAGGTTATGTATCTCATCTATAAATCAAGTAGTCCAAGTAGCAGTCGTCATCTTTATTCTATTGAAATCTCCCTCTCCGTATAGAGAGTTCCTTGAGCATCGTAATTTGATCTGCTTATCGTATTTTATTTTTTCTATATTATCGTATTTTTTTTCTATTTTTTTTCCCCCCTTTCCTTGAATATACTGCAACAGAAGAAACCTCAACCCTCATGTACATAAACGACGTCAAATTTGCTTGCGCCACTTGCATCAAGGTAATGAGTCCACCCAGAACGCATGGTGATTTATGACGGCCATAAAACTAATGCTGTAATACCTAGGGACATCGATCGTCTCATTGCACGCATGCAGATAGACCACTATTCGAGATAAAGAAGAAGGGCAGGCCCGTTACACAATGCTCTCACTGTCGTGATCTGCGTAGGAATAGACAGGTTCATGTCAAATGCGTCTGTATGGACCGAAGCCAATGTAAGTATTGGATGACTTCAGTGGACATTATGACAGGAAACTAAATTGGCGTTTAGCTGAGCCATCTCTCATAGCCACATCTGCCTCCGACTCGGGTGATATGGAACATGCAAGTCACTGCACATGCAAACGGTCGAAGAAGAAATCCCTTCGCCGCCCCATAGTGTCTCCTCAAGCCGTTGATATTGGTATTCAAAATGGTAACCTACAAAGTACCCCATCACCCCCTTCATCTTCCCCATCCATACAAGACCCAGCTTCATGGTCTTGGGCATTGATAGCCCCGAAACAAGAAACAGATCATGCAACCAGTAGCGCAAAGGACTTAGTAGCTCCTTTACCTCCCATCGACAATAACAACGACTATTCTTTTGTCTTTCACAAATCAATTGAGCCCAAGAAACCGCATCCACGTAGAAGATCTTCGCTATCCCGACGACCGTCTCCCATAAGCATCATTGGCCCACATAATCTGATTCGAGTTCCCTCCAGCGATTCTTCCGTCAAATCCGAACCTGCCGTCGTGCTCGGCACCGACGCTTTCAATATATACTCGGCCTCTACCTCAAATGAAACTCTGCTGCAGAGCCACCTGTCATCACCCCTTCCGCATACGTCCGAGCCCATTTTCTCCGATTTACAGAGCAAGGCGGTTGAATCGCTCGACTTTTCACTGAATGACTTGCCAGACGACCTTGCTATGCTAATAGACGGCGATCAGGCTGAACAAAATGCATGCCTTCCAACCGATGAAAGCGACGATATTACCCATATTCCAATATCTTCTGCTTCATCTATTTCAGGCGAATTCACTGAAGACCTTGCGAATTCATTCACATTTGAGAGTGCAGCGGAGTTGATGGCCATTTTTGAGAATGATCTATCGAAACACCAGCAAAAGCAAAAGCAAGTACTGTCCATTCAGCAGCGTCGGTCAAATCAAAGTTGTTGCGGTTCCTTTGCTCCATCAAGTGCCTGTTGTGGCGACTTATCTTTACCTGGTGAATCTGTATGTATCACTATTACTCCCATGCATGGTCAATCGCAGCCTCAACGTCCTAGCAATCGTATCGTAACATGTCGTTGCGGATCGTCGTGCTCTTGTACTGGATGCTTAGTGCATGCTGGTTCCAATTGGATATTAGATCCCTACGCCGGTATTCCATCGTCGAGCTGTTCATCTGATGAAGAGGATCATCTTATGTTGGATGAAGAAATCGTCAACTCCTCACTGCCATGGCTGCCAAATGATACTCTGTAAATAACTCCATTTCCTTGTTCCCCTCTCCGTTCCTTGATTTTTTTTTTTTTTTTCCTTTTGTTATATGGTGTAGTTCAACCTGTGTACTTTTACTTGTGTTTCTGCTCTTTCTTCTCCTCCACTACTATCTCAAAAGGCGAAAATATATACTTCACACTGTCAGCAGTGTTTTATTCAAAAAATGGCCTTTTTAAGTAACATAATATAGCAAAGAAGGCAAGGGGAATCCTATGGACTAGATAATATTGATAATGTCCAATGCTTAGTTTGCAGACACAGTCTTCAAATATTCACGGCGGATCTCGATATCGTCTGCAAGAGGGCCTGGAGGGGGATATGGTAGAAGGTGTTGAGTCTATTGAATAGCAAAATGTGGCAAAAAACCAACATTAAAAACACAGCTGCTTACGGTTAATGGGAGTCCATACGGGGTCTTCCTTGAAAAGACGCATAGCCTTGATGTAGTTCTTGGAATCGGTAGTAAATCGATGGTAGATGCCTGCGGGAAGAACAAGCAAGTCACCTTGCTCAACTGCGATGCGGATCCACTCGTCGCCTTCGCTACGAACGTCAAAGAAACCGCTTCCACCCAAGATGTATCGAATTTCTTCGTCTTCGTGGAGATGCCTATATCAAATGGAAAAGGTAAAATAGGAATTAATGTCACCGGGCTATCAATGCAATCTGAAAGCAAGAAAAAAACAAACACTCACTCGTCAAAGAAGCTCTTGACCTTGGTCTCGTAAATCTCACCCATGGCCTCAGGAGAGACAACAATCTGAAAGTATAAGTTGAGCGTAATGGCTCAGTATGTTGCCCTCACGAAGTGTAGACCAAACAAGCGAGTATATACCTGATCTCGGTTCTTGTAAGAACGTTCGGCAGCAACCTTGTCTAATTCTTCAATGGCATTGTCACCCGTAATGCGCCAGTACAGGACACCAACTTGACTCAGTTGGTCGACCGATACTGGTTTTCCGGAATCATGGACTTCTCTTTGGTCCAATTCGGTGTTGTCGTAGTAATAAGCACGCATAGTGGGAGTAGTAACAAACGAGTGGGGAAAAGTACAAGATTGACTGTATTTATGTAGTAAGGCGGGTTCCCTCAGTAAGCGGGCAAAAAAAGATCAAAATGGTGTGATAACCCATTCATTCAAGCGAACTGGCCAATGAAAATTTATTCTCAACCCACACACGGCATGCTAACCCCAATTGACCCTTTGCACTTTGAACAACAACTGGTTGGAAGCGTTAGCAACAAAAGCACGTCCACATCGACAAACCCCGAAACCTTCTAGCAAAATTATATTGGCTATTATGATGTTTCTCGATCCAAACAAACTGGGAAAATTTTATGCCAAAGTTCCAATTCAATGGTGGGTTTGGCGTCGCCGTCTCTCTGCTGTAGTCATCAACATTCGAGTATCACCATCCAAACGCTTGCCTAGAACCTATTTAATTCAAACACTGGGTTTCCCTTGTCAATTCTCTACAACGATATGTGCGTCAATGACTCTGCCTAGCGCCTCGGTGAGTTTCCAACCTCAACATCGATGAAACCGCTTTTTCAAACAAACGGTTCACCGGCCACATCGTCAAATAAACAGATTTGCTAACAAATAATCTCTCAAGATCTTTCTTCCTTCTTTCTGATTGTTTTACACTCCCTCAGCGCGTACCACGTTGTTGCAATAGACTAATCATGCGACCCCCATTTATGAGGCTCTCCCTGGCCGTGCTGACCTGTGTGCTTGTGCCGGTTAGGCAAGCACTACAGAGCCAAATTGCAATGTTTTCTAGCCTGCCACCGCCAGAACTCATCGAAAAATTGTCGTTAAATCTTCATTATAATATTCTTACCGCCAGTCAGCCATCTACGTCGCCCAAACCTGAGATTCTGACGTTTGATAATACGACACATATCTTGGTCTGGAAGTTCACTAAAGAACAACGAGAATTCTTGAAAACGCACCCAAGTTTTGTTGGTATTGAAGCAGATAGCATTGTTCACATTGCTCCATACAATGGAACGCTGGACACTCCAGACGTCGAAGAGCAGGGTAGCGATGCACCAAGTCTCGATGGATCTCAAAGTGGGGAGACCTTCAATGCCTTGCTGAATAGCACTCAGACTGTCACTCAAACGGATGCTCCAAACTGGGTAAGTTGAAACCTTGATGTGCTTGCAGGAAAAAAAAACTGCCATTGCCCAGACTATGGAAATCTATTCCTCTCGTCGTACTAACAACATGTCTATGGTGGTATACATTGTCCATAGGGATTAGCTCGTATCAGCCAAAAATACTTGCCTCTCAGAACTGACTACTCGTATCCTGAAAGTGCCGGAGAAGGAATTGTCGCCTATGTGATTGATACGTAAGTAGCGCATCCTATTGGCATACAAGCAGCATATAACTGTTCAATAACATTCTTTTTAGTGGAGTCAATATCGGACATACAGACTTCGGTGGAAGAGCTTCATGGGGAATCACAACTGTGGACAACAGCGTAGACATAGACGATAATGGACATGGCACATTTGTTGCTGGTATCATTGGTGGAAATGCTTATGGGGTAGCAAAAAAAGTAAAAATAATTGCCGTCAAGGTAAGCAATGATGCTCGCGTTTATTTATTTTTCCATAAAACCAACCTTCCCAATTTGTTCACAAACGGATTCACTCTTAGGCCCTAGACAGGAATGGCAGCGGGACTGTCAGCGATATTTTGTTTGGGCTGCAGTATGTTATAAAAACTGCGAAGAAACTTGGAAATAGCCATAGGTCAATTGTCAAGTAAGTCATACACTTTCCCTAAGTAGTGTGTTGAAAAAATGACATCTAATGACTTGCTATATGATTAGCCTATCTCTCGGTACTCAAAAAAGCACAGCTTTGGACCAAGCTGTTACGGCACTTGTCAACGCAGGCATCGTCATGGTTGTAAGTGAATGGACTGCTTGTAAAAAGCATGAGAGGTTTCAATGGGGTGTTAAACATGTTTTTTCTTTTTGCTTAGGCGGCCGCTGGAAATGGGGACGAAAGTGGTGTTGGACAAGACGCTTGCGAGTTCAGTCCAGCCAGTGCTCGCACAGCACTGACAGTAGGATCGACTGATCGTTTTGATAACGTTGCAAGTTTTAGTAATTATGGGCCCTGTGTCAATTTGTTTGCCCCAGGAGTTCAGATCCGCTCAACTTGGGTAGGCTCTGATACAGCGACGTACGTATCAAGCGGCACTTCATTTTCTACTCCATTTGCTGCAGGTGTCATGGCTACCTACATGTCTGAGCGAATAAGTCAGAACAAATCTGCCATGCAGCCTGCAGATATCATTCGTGCTATTACTGGCATGGCTACTAGTGGCGCTATACATGGTTTGGGCTCAACCAGTCCAAACTTATTACTCTATAATCGAATTGATGCTCTCAGTACTCAGCGATCGGCTGCAACACAGGAATATGTGTCGCAATGGATGATATCTAGCTTGATAATATCATATCTATTTATGTTAACCCTGTAAATAAAATACTCCATGGTAATTATTTTCCTCTTAATAAACTTTTTGGAAAAAGGACACTCTGGCCGTTTGCAGTCACAGCGAAGATTTCCCAACTTCCGTCCAGCACTGGCGCTGCCTCAACAGACTACTCGGAAAGCTCCAGCTCTCTGATAATATTACAATCTGGATCAAAGAGACGGGACGGGCACATTCCAGGCAGAGCTGGAGCTCTTTGACTTCACTGGGGAAGCCATTGATATAGCTCTTAGGTTGGTTCTTGATTTAAGATGGAAAGACTATACAGCTATCATCTACTGATTCTATCCATCGTCTAGACGACTTCTTGCAAAGGTTCATCTTCCAAAAGAATCCCAGCAGATAGACAGAGCTCTAGAGGCATTCGCAAAACATTACCATGAATGCAATCCTGATTTAGCTGAATCGTACGGTATGATATTGCCCTCCCCCTCCATAACTTTGTCCCACTCCAAACTAAGGTCACATACTATAGATTCAGCGTACGCTATGGCTTTTTCCATCCTACTGCTTCACACAGATGCACATAACAAGAATGTGAAGCGCAAGATGACCCGCGATACGTTCATCATGAGAACTCGATTGATAGAAGGAGGAGAGAATATACCCGCAGAGATTTTAGACGTAAGGGGCTCAATTAGAACCCATAGCTTAAATGGACTGATCAATACTGATAACCTCCTACAATGACGATCTATGCAGGTTATATATGATAACATTGTTAATTGCGAGTTCCAGTACGCACAGCCCATGGACCCTATTCAAGAACGACAATTAACCAAAGCTGCAGATACCCGAGGGCAAACCTCGTGGCTCCCCAAGCTAGCTAAGCCAGATGGACCGAGCAACCAGGTGAGACATAGGGTTTTGTGAAACTCGCTGGGACATTCCCCCGAGTGAAACTTACTCCTCGTTCTTTTTTAGATACCTGTCAACAATGACTTGGAAGCTCAACTGGAGAGGCTATTGCCTTCCGATAATCCATATGACTTCAAAGGCAGTTACTTTGACATTGATGCTCTTAGGCGAGCATTTTCGCGCGCACCTTCGTTCACGTTGAGTGGAGTCAAGACCAAGCAATCAAGCCCTCTTTCCGATGGCCAGAGCAACAAAACTTCCAACGACTCGTCTTCTATTTATTCAAAAGTCACCAGTGTCTACAAGGATGCGGGATACATGGTTCGAGTTGCGCAAGCCGGCGTTCTCGATCGAAAATATGAACTCATGCAAGGAGGCAAGCGAGCCAATGTACGCGGATGGCGAACCTTTGGTATGATCCTCAGTGGTAGTCAGCTCATCTTCTTTGCCGACATTTCTGCTTTCCTGGATTGGTTCGACATACCCAGAAGTGAATCTTATTTATCAGATAGGGCAAGTGTCAGCTTACCGGCGACCCCCACCATCGAAATACTAAACAGCACAGCACCGCCAAGTCCTGGTCAAGCAACTCCTCCTGAGCGAACGTCTTCACCTATGCTTCGTTCCAGTACATCTTTTGCCTCGTTCGCCCCTTCCATCTCGACCACATCTTCATCCATACCATCATCGTATCTCAGACCGGTGCAGATCATATCGCTCACTGATTCTGTATGCTTTTGCGATCAGCAATATACCAAGTATCCCAATGCATTCCGACTTCATACAGGTGATGGACAGCAATTCATTTTTAGAGCAGAAAACGAACAAGAAATGTACGACTGGATGGGTAAACTGAATTATGCCGCCAGTATGAAGTCCACTGGAATCCGAATGACTAGTTCTCATAACGGCAGTTCAAGGCATAGTCGGCATGAAGATGTTATTCGACGGCAAGAGCTGGTACACGCAAAAATGGCAGATCTCTCGGTTGGCATTGACAATCTTTCAAGGAGGATCGAACAAGACCTCTATTTTCGGCGCAATTTGATGGTGCTTGTTCCACTTCAAAAATCTACTCGAGAAAAGATCCTTCAATATGCAGAAACAACCAGCAGTCGATTGCAAGCTTGTCGGTTACGGTACACCAAATTGGAGTGCTATAGAACCATTTTAGAAAAGGAGCTCCGAAGCATACGGGAAAGTGAGATGATTCGCAAGATGGTGGGTGTGTCTCTGCAACGAACCCCTTCCACCGATAGCGAAAGCCACGAAATGCGAAACCGAATGAGAAGGAGTTACTCAGCTTCACCTGGTTACCAGCGACAATCGTATGATGCCAATCACCCTGGTGGACCTAAAGTGCCTGCCCGTGGGTCCAGTTTGATAGGTATCCCCAAAGGATTTTTCCTGGAAGGAAGTGAAGAGAAACTGAGAGACGATCAAGCGTATGAACGGCAATCTCATGAAAGCGATATCTCCATTGGTAGTGTGAATGATATGGAGAAAGACAATGAGAAAATAAGGCTGGTGATTACGGAGCCTCCCAAATTACCCGATGCAAAACACGACGCGGAAACCCTCCGTCAGCGTAGCTATAGCAATGACGAGGTGACGAAAAACAAGAGTATGTGGGATTGGACCAGTAAACTTCGGGCGTTTGGAGGCTCGCAACAGCAAGAGGACAAACCCATTCCTGTGCCTGCTGTTCAAGCTCTCAAGCAAACCAAGCTTATGCGCCGTCGTAGTAGAAGTCACCCCACCATGCCTGCTGGCAGAGAACAGGATAAACCCTTATTGCAAACCAAACCTGAAACATCGAGACAAAGGAGCAATTCCGAGTTATCTTCTGTAGGAGATGAGGAGGAACTTTGTGTCGATGGACCTACTTCTTGGGAATAACGGACGGCTTGGCGGGACTGGCAGGGCCATCATGCAAGCGACCCCATTACTTGTGCATTTTTTGTTTTTCAGCTGAATGGACATTATTTAATTTTTTTTTTTTTCTTTCTAAAAAATAAATAATAGTGTATTGATTATATCAACATAACCAAAGGGAAAAAGGGTCATTTTGTTCTGAGGCCAGAAGGAATGTGGAAGCCGCTGGAAATCCCTATTTTTCCATCCTAAAATTTTCTAAGCAGACGACTTGGACTTTGCTCCTCCACTTGGCCCCACCTGAAAGCATCAACATGTATTGCATGCGGTACTTTGTACCTCTACTCCTATTACCCTTCCCTGATTCACCACCGATATTCGTCCTTCTATTTCTGATTTCCTTTTTCTTGCATCAAAAACCTTGGTAAATGATAACTCCACTTACCTGGAACCGAATGACGCCCTTAACTAACCTTTCCATTACAGTATATACTGTACTCTACTGCTCTTTGCTCTCTTCTCATCGACTTGTTTCTGGGGACAAGGGCGATGTTGGGTTGGCCTGAATGGCCTGAAGTTGTTTGACGTACATGGCATGGCAGCTGACAAGTGGAACCCACGTTGGAAGATCCCTCTTCCCATTGGAACTTTTGGCTCATCGTAAATGGGCTATATTTATCCATTACTGTATAATAAAAAATTCGGCTTAGGCTATATTATTGGGCATGCTTGGGAAACGTACCCATGTGAAAATGCCATGGGTGAAGTGCACCCGACATTGGGGTACTTCTTTTGAGCCTCTTTCTATGGACACACACCCAAGCGTCGCTAGGACGGACGATGTATGTATCGGCATGGTGGCAGACCAGGATATGTGTACGATGCAATGCAAACTGACGGGTTTTTACTAGATGAAAAATGGATTAGCAGGTAACACCAGACCGTGCGGGGAATGGTGTGAGAAGGAAATGACTGTAACACTAACGGCAGACATTGAATTGAGTAGCCATTATTTATATTTTGTGAGCTTGGCCCTTTGTTCGCTTACTTCTCTCTCTCTCTCACTTGCCTTTATCATGGAAGGAATCCGAAAAGCTCTGCGCAAAATGCCTCCGTCCACCACCATCAAGGTGCTACGAAAGGTCTTTGCCATGCCTGCTCCAGCAGCTCGTTTGATATTAAACGACGTTACTCGAGCAAGAAAGGAACATAAGCCTTGGATCAAGAAGGTGACGTGGAATTTGGAGTGGAAAGGTTGTTGGATCGGTGAAGACGTCAGTGGTCTCGATGAAGGCAGCATAAGACAAAGGATCGACGAATCCAATGTGGTGCTTTTCAACGTCCATGGTGGAGGTTTCCGTCTTGGTACCCCAACCATGTATATGGATGCTTATATCTCATGGATTAAAACCCTGAAGCTCAAGTATGGACTGAATGCCATCATCATGTCTGTTGACTATCGGTAAGTAGCTGGGGGTCAGGCAGCAACTATGAACTCCAGTTTCCTGTGTAACTCAAGCCAAACCTTCTAAACTTTTCTTTCTATAGATTGGCGCCCGAACACCGCTATCCCTCACCGGTAGAGGACATTGTCCGAGCCTATGAATATCTTACACGCCATTTAAATGTCGAGCCTCACAAAATTGTCACCATTGGTGATAGCGCTGGTGCTGCTCTCATTTTGGAAATGCTATTCATCACACATGATCCCAGCATGTTCGAAATTGTCACTGAGGACACCGACGACGATAACTCCACTCAACCTGTACTTGAAGAACTGCCCCGACCTGCAGGTTCAGTCATGATTTCCCCTCTCGTGACCGATGAGACTACTTCGGAGTCCTGGAAAGAAAACGTCAAATATGACTTTGTATCACAGTACACAGCCAAAGTCATCAAGAAAGACTACTTTGAGCCATTGGATCCTGATACGCCACCCGATGCCATTCGCGTTCTTGGTATCGCCAAATTAACCACGGGTTTCCAAGCCTTCCTACCAAAACATGTTCTGTTCTATGTTGGTGATAAGGAAGTGCTTCGAGATGATGCTCTTGATGTGGCCAATAAGGCTAGAGACGACGGCGTGGATGTTGAAACCGTCATGGAGGACTGTGTGCACGATTGGTTCTGTGTACGTGAAGTCGTCAAGGACAAGAAGATCCTCGAGCGTGCTGATGACAAATTGGCCGACTTTGTTGAATTGAGTCTTCGTGACGCCAAGGAGGCGCATGATGCCACTGTCAAGCACACTTCTTCTTACGATCAAGGACTTGAAGCTGTTTTAGAAGTCGATGAGGACATCCCAGAGATGTCACTGGAGACCAAAGCTACCAATGGCTCCAATGGGCAGCAAAACATGGCGCTCGCAGCATAAGCGAAGGATGACAATCCAATCAAATTGCAATACTTTTCAAAACCCTCGTATTATTTATCGCTTACCTATCGTTACCCTATTATTTTGTAACGGAACCTATATTTCTGTATATTTCATTCTTTGTACTATTTGGCCATGAAGTCAAGCAACCAAAATCTCTATTCCTGTTCAATCCCCACTTTCTGTACTGTACATAAACGTAATATGGTCTTCATGGACTGGATTTTTTTTTTTTGTTTAGGCAACTGTAGTGTTTGCTGATCCACATTCTATCACTTTAAGCCTGCGCACGTCCACATAAAAACGTGCAAACAAATAATAAGAAAAAAGAGGATTGTACATGGCTTTCGCCCGTTTTACAAGCAAATATGGCAAATCATTCATTGTCTGGACCAGCTTCTTAGCAGTCTGGATTACCCAGGCCGTCTTTTGCTGGCTGGGGTTATGCAACTGTCCACCAACCGTTTATCGAGAAAATTTTATCGAGTTGCCAATCCCATTTCATGACTGGTTTAGCAAAAACTTGCATGCTCTCTTTTTCAGCTCAAGACAGTTCTCCTTTGAATCTTAGAGCGAATTAGCGTAACTGCTACTAATACACTTGCAACTGCTTTGGACGTTAAAGGGGTTGGAGAGTTGTATCATGAATGATAAATTGTAGTCAGTTCACTCAGGAAAAGAAGTCTGTTTTAGAAGGACATATAGCATGAATATAACCTTCTGAAGGGCAAAAAGTAAGGTCTTTGTAATCATCTGTACACTAGATCAGCAAATACATACAGCCCAAGCATCAGTTGCGATCAATGCTTATACCAACGATGAAAAAATTTCAAAATCACTGAAGCGGTCTCCATTTTCTGTGCAAGTATTGAGGTTCTTGACAAACTTATTCCCGTTCTGTAGAATGTTCCACTATGAACATTTGTTCCTGAACGAGCTCAGAATTCATACTCCTGCAGGATCTGCATGATCGGCACCTTCTAGAAAAGCAAACGATAAAGTTATTGACTGTTATGGCGTATTCTTGACATTGCTCTCAGAACTTTGTTGCAATGAAACGTGATAATAACGTGCAAGATATACAAATGATGCCCTGTTACTGTATCCAGTGATATTTATGGTATCTACACTTATTGTTTCTTTTTTCCTTCCAAATGAGTATATGCCTGCATGTCATACTCCAGCTGCATGCAGCTGCTATGTTGAACATTGCATTATAAATCGATGGTCGAGATAATCTTTTGATACAAAATCTCGTCTCACGAAATCGACTTTGGCAGAGCACATTTTGAAAAATTACAGACCGAAATCCAGATGCATTTAGTGGATATTAGGTTGAGCAGCATTGTTCGAAAATCTGAGTTTATGTCGCCAAAGCCCTTCAAGTTCATAAGCGCCAAGACTGCCCACTGAATGAGTTCATTGTGTGGCAGTACCATTGGGAACACGTTCTTTAGCACATGCTCAGAGTCAATGAGTGATATGGGGCAGTTTATTTCATGGCTACGACACGTTTGTCATGAGAAAACCACCTACTTCACTACGGCGTTATTCCAAAAAGCCTTTCATTCGAGCTAGATGGCATTCCACGCTTTATCATTAAGATTTATTCATTTTACGAAGTGATCAGAGTACGCGGAATCTCGGATACAACGATGTTCAATGGAATGTAAAAGAAACTGAGAATACTGACGGGGAATTGTTTTGCCCAAATTAATTCGAAGTTTACATTGCCTTGCGAGATTTTGGAGAAACAAGACGGTCCATGGTTTCAGAAAGCGAAATGTAAAGTCTGCCATACCTTCTATACAATAATGCCAGGTTCATCGTTATTGTGATTTGGCCTATCCAGTGCATAATCCTCCAACGCTTTATCACCTTCTTGTTCAGATATCGTGAGGGTTACTTCCATTCCGTCGGTTTTTGTACTAATACTGAAGGTACAGCCGACATTCGTATGTAGCACTCCGCAATGAAAAAGGCGATTTTAGGATAAAACCACTATATTCGATGAAGTTGCGTAGACTGCAAATGTCAAGCGTGTCTATTGAGATCACCATGATTGGTTGCTGAAAACCCAATTTGGAGAAATTATGCCAAAAATGGAGGCACGTGCCTGGATCCGGCCACGGTCTTCTGGGAAACTTTTTGTTTAATGAGACGGCCAAACGGCACAAAACCCCTTGCACGTGTACAAGACGCACTGCATGTTATGCTTGCAATAAATACTGAAGGTATTTTCTTGGATTTGCAACTCTTGAAGCTCTGTCCATTATGGTTTTGATCAAGGCTGCCGGAGTAGCCCTCTTGGCCACCATTGCATCGGCGGCGCCCTCCTCATGGAAGGACAATATTAAGAACGTTGTTGTCCTGGTTCAAGAGAACAGATCCTTCGATACTCTTGCTGGAGGATTCACCTATAGCAAGGATATCGATGGTATGGTTGGAAGACTTTTCTGCAACCCTCTGAACGTCAGTCATCCACTTCAAAACATCATCTGCTCCGACAAGTTGGCCCCCGCCAACGATATCGCTAACGACGATCCCAACCACTCTGTCACCGGCACTTCCTTCGGTCTGTACAGTACCTACCATCCCAATGAGGAGCTCATCAAGAAGGGCCACCTCGAGCCCAACCTTCTCGGTTTCCTTACCGAGCAACAGGTTGCCAATGGCCATCCCGGTAATGCCACTCGTGCTTCCGAAATTTTGAACTACTACACTGCCGCCCATATCCCTGTCTTTGAGGATATGGCCAAGAACTATGTTCTTTTCGACAAGTGGTTCTGTGATGTTCCCGGTCCCACTAATCCCAACCGTGCCTATGTAAGTCTGAGCTAGGTGAAAATTGTCCAAACCTGGTTTTTCTTTATTGCTTATGCCGATCTTATATTAGATTACCTCTGGTACCAGCCACGGTCACGGTTCCAACGATGCTGGCTTCGACTATGGTGGTCTTCCCCAAAAGTCCATCTTCCAGCAATTGTCCGAGAAGAAGATCTCTTGGATCAACTACTCCAACTCCTCCGGTAATGCTGCCGGTTATATTAAGCCTGGACAGCCCATTACAGGTTTCAACCCTGATTCCATTTTCTACAACTGGACCATTGCCAGTGGAGCCATCGACACCAACGTCAAGGGCATCCAACACTTCTTTGACGACGCAGCAAGCGGCAGTCTTCCTTCTTTCAGCTATATCAACCCTGAATGCTGCAGCTACGACTCCATGCATCCTCCTTCTCCTATCAGCTTGGGTGAGAGCTTCCTTAAGAGCATTTATGAAGCTCTTCGTGGTGGACCTCAATGGAATCAGACTCTCTTCGTTCTTACCTTCGACGAGGGTGGCGGCTTCGCTGATCACGTCTTCCCTCCCGTCAATGTTCCCGCGGGTGATAGCTTGACCTACACTGAATTGGCTCACGATGGAAAGAACGCTACCTTTGACTTCACTCGTCTCGGTGTCCGTGTCCCCACTATCTTGATGTCTCCCTGGGTCGGTCAGGGTATCATTGAACACGAAGGCAAGAACAAGGGTCGCACCTACTCTCACGCCAGTATCCCCGCTTTCCTTGCTGAACTCTGGGACCTTGACAACCTTACTCCTCGTACTGCTTGGTCTTCCACCTTTGAGCACTTGTTCTTGAGCAAGCCCAGAACTGACACTCCCGCCACCTTGCCTTCCGTTAACACCTTTTAAAGGAAGGGCCAGCATAACGATTGAAACTATCAGTGATATGTAAAAACGTGTATCAGTTAATAAAACGAAAGGTTGATCCTGGAGTCCACTGACTTTGTGGCAATGTTTGCAGGGCAAAAATAAAAAAAACCCTGGTTTTGGATTTTGACGTTCCCCACTTTACCGGGTTACCGTCACCTTGGTGCCTCTTCAGAGTGATTTCTGTCGGGCATGATTCCTACTTTTCGGCAATGTGATAAGGAAGAAGTGAAAAGAAGACGGTGATTTGTGGCAATGCAGTTTGGCCATTCAGCTGCAATGTTATTAGATTGGCTCTTGCTGATGGGGAAATTCAGGTACAACGATAAAGTCGCGATACCGGCGGAGACAAATTCAGTCTTGCCAAGAAGTCGGCACAAGATAATACGATTTTGCGGCACGTTTTGGTTCATATAATCTGAGATCTGCTCGACTCAGCCTTTAGCTCTTCGGGGACCCAGTAATCACCGAGGTGGAGTTACTATTGAACCAAGTTAATGGTACTTACCAAGTCGGAATCCGGCAGCTCGGAGAAGCGACCGAAAACTGAGCCATTTGATGCCATGAACAAAAGGTTTCTGCATAGTATCGAACGCCTTTAAGTGAAAAAATAAATTAATTAGCATCGTCATGGTAAAAGTACATGATTTCTTCCACCTTTGGAACAATCAGTCTCGTTCCACTAAGCATAAGAGTCTTCGGATATACAATGTTCCAGACCACACATCAATATCGTTGATTCATCCACCTTCGCCAGCAATGTATAACATTGCGCATATTTTCATTGGCTAGGCTCAGAACGTGTAAAGCTTAATCTCGGCACCTAGAGAATAGGTAAGCATAGGGTCTAGCGTAATTATCAGCGCTATACGATCAGTGGACGATGGTATTTCTAGTGTTCGGAACGCACATGAATATGAACATCTATCAAGAACGAATAACTTTTATGAGTGCCTTGGTAAAACAAAGAAGAAACGTAAAGCGGTTCCATGCATCTCCCCCAATACTGCGGAATTATCTACGGGGAATTTCAAAAACCTAAATCAATTCGTACATCCTCCATTGAAGCGTGAAAAACCGGTAAAGTAGGCATGTTTACCCAGGTTTCCAGTTATAATTGCCACATTCCTAAGATAAACTATCTGTCGTTGCCACTCTTTTTACTTTTGAATTGTTCGTTGTTTGATAAACGACACAACCCAGATAGAATTCAGGGAAACCATTTTAAAGCTACAGCGACTAGTAAGTATTTGGATACAAAGTCTCCATTCGACACGTTTATTGGCGATATACAAAAATGCCGATTGAATTATACGTCATAAAAGCTTTTTTTTGCTGTAATCAAAGTAGCTGATGGCATTCGCTGTACAATCACGATTTGGGGTCTTCTGCTATATACCAACTTTAACACCCATCCATGGACGTCTTCATTCGCAAGAAGGTGCTCATCTTAGGGGGATTTCGGGGATAGTCCGTTACAAGGCTTTGGGTTGACGTTGTACGGGTTAATTAGTCTGGCACCGACAATCAAGTGTAACTGGTGATTCCAGAATAGAGGCATTTAGACTAAATTTGAGCATGCATGTGGTCTCCATTGCATTCATGTTTTTTGGTGAATATGCTGGGCATGATCCTTGGTACCGCTGCGATTGGCTGGCAATTATATATTAGTAGCCAAAGTGAGAAGGATGTGGTAGGACGAGGCTCCGTCAATCCAAGATTGCTGCACACGTGCCCAGGGACGTCTCACTGCACAGCAGAAGTATTTGCATTCCAATAAATATGGTGCATCATTTCATAATGGAAGGGCCTCAGATCTATCGTATAGTAATATGGTTTTGCTCAAGGCTGCTGCTGTAGCTCTCCTTGCCGTCGTGGCATCTGCCAAGCCCCACCAAAACCCCCACGGTCACGGTGTTTCGTCCTGGAAGAACAACATCAAAAATGTCGTTGTCTTGGTTCAAGAGAACAGATCCTTCGATACTCTTGCTGGAGGTTTCACCTATAGCCATGATATCGATGGTATGGTTGGTAGACGTTTCTGCAACCCATTGAACGTCAGTTTCCCTTTGGAGAACATCACATGCGCTGACAAGTTGGCCCCTGCCAACGACATCGCTAACGACGATCCCAACCACTCTATCACTGGTACTTCCTTCGGCTTGTACAGTACCTACCATCCTGATGAGACCCTCATCAAGAAGGGTCACCTCAAGCCTAACCTTCTCGGTTTCCTTACCGAACAACAGGTTTCCAACAAGCACCCCGGTGATGCCACTCGTGCTTCCGAAATCTTGAACTACTACACTGCCGCCCATATCCCTGTCTTTGAGGATATGGCCAAGAACTATGTTCTTTTCGACAAGTGGTTCTGTGATGTTCCCGGTCCCACTAACCCCAACCGTGCCTACGTAAGTTCTGAAGCTGAAATGGTTGTATAGCAATGCTACGAGGAATGGATTGTCTTAAACTGACAATATTCACTCATCCTCTAGATTACCTCTGGTACCAGCCACGGTCACGGTTCCAACGATGCTGGCTTCAACTATGGTGGTCTTCCTCAAAAGTCCATCTTCCAGCAGTTGTCCGAGAACAACATCACCTGGATCAACTACTCCAACTCCTCCACTAACCCCAACGGTGTTAACAAGCCTGGTCAGAAGGCCAAGGGTTTCAACCCTGATGCCGTTTTCTACAACTGGACCATCACCAGTGGAGCCATTGACACTAACCTCAAGTTCCTTAGCGAGTTCTATACCGATGCTGCTAACGGTACTTTGCCTCAATTTACCTACATCAACCCTGAATGCTGCAGCTACCAATCTATGCACCCTCCTTCTCCCATCAGCATGGGCGAGAACTTCATCAAAGGAATCTACGAGAGTCTTCGCAATGGACCTCAGTGGAACGAAACTCTCTTCATCGTTACCTTCGACGAAGGTGGCGGTTTCGCTGATCACGTTGCCCCTCCCGTCAATGTTCCTGCTGGCGATAGCTTGACCTACACTGAATTGGCTCACGATGGAAAGAACGCTACCTTTGACTTCACTCGTCTCGGTGTCCGTGTCCCCACTATCATGATGTCTCCTTGGGTCGGTAAGGGTGTCATTGAACACGAAGGCAAGAACAAGGGTCGCACCTACTCTCACGCCAGTATCCCCGCTTTCCTTGCTGAACTCTGGGATCTTGACAACCTTACTCCCCGTACTGCTTGGTCTTCCACCTTTGAGCACCTGTTCTTGCACAAGCCCAGAACCGACACTCCCGCCACTCTTCCCCAGGCTAACAGCTTCTAGATAGAACAACAACTGCTGTGTTGACGCATGTAGAATGGCCGATTATATAATAAATAAATTCTCATCCAATGTCGTAGCAAATTTCTGAGAGGAGCGGGCGCGAATTTTTTCCCTGCCAAAATTTTTAAAAAATCGCGAGCGTCGCGTTTCACCCGCGTTTTGTGCAGGACTCGTTTCTTTTATTACACTTTCTCGTTTTCTTCCACCATACCCCCACTCTAGTTCCCAATCCACTACCTGAGCAGCAGTAGTATGAGCTCTTTAGGTGACGAATATTATGACATAGACGCCATACTAGCAGAACACGAGGCAAGAATTTTTGATTTAGTTGATTGGAACAGAGGAAAGATCTACTTGTACAGCTGTCTAACATGATTGGCAATTGACATTCCATGGTTGCAGAAAGTACCTGGAAGATTCAATGACAGTGTAGGAGCAGAGCTGAACTTGACTGGAGAAGGAGTTGCGGTAAGTCTATGGTTGTAAGCATGTGCTGTACACGACATTGTGAATGGCATTGGCTGAACAGGCTCTGTACAGGTACCAAGTGGGACTAAGGTGGAACTGCCGTACTGGCTTGCGGAGTCCCTAGTAGAGTTCTAGTGAGTGTCTATTTTCATCTACATACGTTAGGACGTGAAGTCAGATCAGAGTAGTAACATTGTCTCTTGCATAGCCAGCGGGACGAGTAAGCATAACCCACATTCTTCCCTTGGACAGGAAACCCTATCCTCTAACCTGTTGCTTGAACCATAGAACGCTATTCGACATGGAGACCCCTAGAATATACAACAATAGAGTTCGTAACGCTATTATTGCTGGACCTACGTCGGTTGATACCAGAAGAATACATCCATATTTTCATCGGCTTGGTATCAAGTTTGTGCAAAAGTTTGAGCAAGAGCAGCTTGCCCAAGTTTTGAAATTGGCAAGTGCATACATACATGGTTCTCTACACTATATGGTGCGACATGTTGCTAATATGACGCCATTGCTACAAACAGTCCTTTAGGAAGCGGCTCTATATGATCCTGGATCATGCGCAGACCGTCTTGAATACCGACTCTTCTCATTTCACGCGGAAGCTGGACGAGACAGAACGACAGTGTATGTACTGTAACATGATATGAAAGACTTGCTCATCTGTGGTTTAACTAATTGTAAGAAACATCCTTAGTATTTAAACTTGCTCACGATAGCGCTATGGCCATGAAAAGCTGGCAAAGCGGGTCGAAGCCATTATTGCAATCTGCTGTGTCTTACTAGTTCACGAACACCTCTTGTACATATACCTTTCCAAACCATACCTGGATGTCATGGGTAGATAATGGGAAACCCCGTTCCTCAAAATAATATGTAGACATCCTACAATCACAATACGACAAAGTCATGTTCCGGCTTTAATTAAACAACAGGAAAATTGATAAAAAGTGAAAGTATCTTTACTGTTGCATGAATAGTATATATATGAAAGACTATATGTAGTTGAGGAAAATAATAATAATAGTGTTCTGACATTAAAGAGGGGTTAAAGGTGAAGGAAGAATTGAAGGGACAGAATGGGAGCTTTAGAGCTCTGAGAAGACTTTGGTAAAAACAGATTTTTTTTTCGGGTGAGCTTGCTGTATCTATCTTGCGTAATTTTGCGAATGAATGGAGTGGGGGGTGCTTGCATCTAGAAATCCACGTCGAGTTTTTGCCCACATAAAGCACCGGGGATGGGTTTGAGCTATTTTTTTTCTTGGCGAGCATCAGCTGAAGGAGAGCTGAACGTCTCTATGCACGTTGTTCTGTTCAAAGACCTCCTTCATCTTCACTAGAAATCATACGAAGGCTTTCCTTCACTTTATCATCCTCGCCTCCAAAAGTGCCTCCAGTGCCAACTCTTGGAGATTTTCTACCGCTATCAGGTTGTTGTATTCGGAGAGAATTGGTTTGTTCGTACCCCATTTCATCTGACCAAGCGCGAATAGCATCGAGCATTTCCATAATCTTGACTTCATTTCCTCCAAACACATCTGAAAAAAAAAATAGGATGATGCATCATATTTAGTAAGGTGTCTCCTGCCACCACCCCCTTTTTAATGTTACTCCTATCTTTACCTTTAATCGTGTATCGACCATCCACAACTACGCCTTCTCGTCCCATAAACTTGAAGGCAGCAACAATATTGTCCAACATAGCCATGCTGACACTTCCGCCCTTTTGAGGTTGAGGTCGTCGAACTTCTTTACCGCTGAGCTGCTGTAGCAACTGAATCAAAGTATCGCCATTTCGGAAGGCATTGGACAGATCTATGACTTGTTTTCCCGGAGGAAGGTGAGTGTTGATCCAGGAAACATAGTCGGTAGGCGCCCATGAGCTGCGTGAAAAAGAGCTTGGCATCATGGACGGAGCTCGGTCATGGTGGGGATCAATCAAATCTTCGTCGTCGTTATTGATATCAAACAACGATTGCTTGGGCAAGCTTTGTTCCTCATACCATGATTGACCACCATTGGATGGTAGAGAGGGAATCTCACTGTCGTGGTGATGCATAATATTATGATGTACAGTAATACCTGATTCGCGAGTTTGATTTGACGACTTTTGACGCAAGCTCATTTTGCTATCGGCAGGCGAGAAATTCTCTTCTTCTTCCATCAACGGTGGTGAAAGCATAGCCTTATCACGCTGGCTGCCATTGATGTTACGATTTTCGTTCTTCTTGTACAAAATCATGGACGGTGGACGAGGACGCATCTTTCTAGCCGCTTCCAATGACACGGTTGCGACATGATTGGACGACATGACAGGCGCTGAAAAGTCGCGAGAAATGGTCGCTTTCATAAGTGCCTTGACCCACTGTCTCAACTCAACATCTCCATCCGTATAGAAGAAGAACGTCCTCTCCCGTTCATGCTTAGCCTTGAAGCAGTATTTGCCAGGGTTGATGTCCTCATCAATGGAAATTTTGTAGCCGCGCAAGTTGATGATTCCCTTCATACGAACATCTCGAGGACTTTTGAAGTAAAATAGGTTGGGTCCTTTGAGCACAAACCATCTCCTATTCCAGGTCTTGTATTTGTCACTTTGCTTATGTAACCAGCCCTCCTTCTCAGGCAATTGACCGGGTTCAGGCAGAGGGAATCGTTGACCACTAGGGGCATCTACAGAGGGGCGGTGCATGATTTGACTTTCAGGTCCACGAAGACCATTTGGTGCTTGACCAAACTTGTTGGATTCCTGCATGGCTTAGGTAAGTAAAACAGTCAACTCATATCTCCATACCCCCGAGGCTTACATATTTGTTTCGCATTCCATTCAGTCCATCCGAGGGTGTTCTTTCCAAGACGGATGAGCCTTTGTCAACTGACTCTGACCACAGGTCGGACATACTATGGTTGGTGGGGTTGGGACGTGGAATGACAGTGTGTTTTCCGAAAGAGGGCATAGTGGAGCGGTCGCCACTGAAATTCGTTCCATTTGAACCGACAGTGGAAATAGATTGCTTGGATGAGATCGTGTTGAATGTGTTTGAACGAGTAACGGAAGGAGCTGTGCCGGTACTTTGTGGTGACAACGGTCGGTTGGAAGGTGATAACCGAGTAGTGCTATATTCAGACACAGGGTCGTCGCTTAAAAAGCCCTTACTACTACCACCACCAAATCGAACATCTCTACTCTGTTGTGAATCTGCAGAAATTGAGGGTTCAGGTGACTGAGTGATAGACGGAGGGGCCGGAGCTCGTCGCGGAGGACCTTGCTGTTGAAATGTGTAGTCATTAAGGGCGGTGGGGATGCTGATGGACTGTCCGCCGGGAGCCAGCTTATTCGCCGGCAAGCGATTTATGTCGCCGTTGAATTTTGCAAAAGAAGGTGTTGATGCAGATGGTTTGGCGGGATAGGTTTCGTTGACGGCCGTTGACTTTGCATTTGCTGTATTGGCCACTGGTTCCTCTAGAGCCGAACTTTTACTCTATAGGGAGCCCAAGGTTAATCATTCCATTCTTCGACCGGGTTTCATCATGGAGTTCAGTGGAACTTACATCTTCATCAGAAAGACTGTGAATGCTTCCACCACCACCTTCTTGACGTGATACCTCATCTTTTAAAGCTGAAATGGCTGTCATGATTTTATATCGTTTACCGTACGTATTTATATCGAGTTCCTTGAGCGCATCAATGGTTAAATCCATCAGAATGTCTCCACTGATTTCTTGGCCTACAGGGTAAATTTTTTTTTTTTTTTTAGATATCTCCTTTTCCAATGTAATATGGGGGATAGCGATAATTTCACTCCTATCACCCTTTAAATCACTCCCTTTAGCAAAGCAAAACTTACTTGTAAAATTGGGAACCACCGAATCAAGTCCGACCATGGTTAGCCACTCGCCAACCTGCTGAACATTCCATTCCGCAGGGGATGAACGGCCTACCATGAAGATAGAGGTTTGCGTGGGGAGATGTGAGGCAGACGAAGATTTTGTCAATGAGCCTGCACGAGACTTCTTTTTCTTTTTTCGTAGGGAAGCTTTCTTAGTGGAGGAGGATGTGGTGGGAGTAGAGCGACTGGATTGTGTTTGAGGAAACATATCAGGCGACGGAAGCACTTTGATCTGGGTGATAGCGTGGTCGATTTGCGTCTCCAAATCGGTGTCGTCGGCGTAGAGGTCTTTTCGCATAGGTTGGGGAGTATGAGGGGCGGTATCCATATCAAGCGGTCTTTCATAAGATGTGTAGTTCATTGGAAAGAGGCCAATGTCGCCCTTCGTGTTTCGTCCCTATATCCAAACGAGATTAGCTGCTTTATTGCTTTGTGGATCGGGAGTACAGAGTAGGACTTACCTGCCACCATCCATCTAAGAACTTTTCGTCCTTTTCAATCACGGTGATGGGATCGCCTATTCGAAAGGCTATTTCGTCCGGGTTTTCGGCCTCGAAGTTGTGAATGGCATAGACCACTTCCATCAAGGACGTTTTGAATGAATGACTGAAAGGAATGAATGTCGTTGAGGAGAATCTGACTTGCAAAAATTGTCAAAAAGGAAAATCGACAGTCAAATCTGATTTGCCCGCAATTTAGAGGACGGTGACGTTGCAATATACATGTGATCGTTATGGTTCCCCAGCAGCCCTGCTTTTTCAACATGCGTCGTACGGTGAGACGTCATGGTCGTTGGTAGCAATGCTTTGACTACGTCTGCCAGCTACTTCTTTGTGAAAGGAAGCAACTCACTATGAGTTCCAGTGCTTGCTCTCCTCACGTTTGACATAGCGCGCCAATCACATTAATTAAAATTTTAGCTTTATTGCTACGCTTGCCTCAGTTTGGTTGGTTAGCAATTTGACACAACATTTGCAAAGGCCATTTGGCCTTACTGAACATAGCTTGCTTGAGTTCCGTCCAACATTAAGATGCCGATTTCTTTTGGCGGCACCGGGCCCCATGGTCGGTGAGAGCTGGTCCTTTTACTCCGATATTAGCCAGTTTGCTACCAATGAAAGCTCATTACACCGTTTAGACAAATTTTACAGGCAGTCCCAGAAGACGGTTCTTCTGGTGGATTATTACATGCTTTCTCTTTACTCTATTCTACGCTACTTTACAGATACCCACGACGAGGTGCAGCCTTATGTTGTTGCTTCTTACCAATTGTGCCGGCAATTGGGAATGTAAACGGTATTTGTTCCTTGCTTCCACTCCAGGCAGGTACGTGGGCAGGCTCAGGGTCAATCTTGATGTCCCGGTACCGGTGGTGCAAGTTATATCCTTTGCTGGCATCGCTGTTGTGCTTCCAAATATCCAGGTTATAGTTGCCTTTGGAGTATCGAAGCAAATAGTCGCCTACATCTAAGCCCCTGAGCTTAATTAGCAATTGACGTAACATTTCGCTCTCCTGAACGGGTCGCCTAGGGAATAAATGCATCAGCAGAGAGGATCTTTGCGAAATACAGTAAAAAGGGCTCTTACCATCGATCGGCCATGATGTCTACCATTTCTCTTCGTTCGATGCGGACCAGACTGTTTGTAGTTGGATCAATTCGTCCTTCGTAGATGGGTGCATGTCCCTGCAGGAACGATGTCATCCACTGCCTCGCACGGTCACCAGCTGTCATGGTCTCCTTGTATCCCATATGCAAATAGAAATCCACCTTTGATTTCAGGACAACCATTCGAGTCTCAGTGCCAGGGTTTGCCTGTAGTGATACAGAACGTGTGAGACACGATGCATGCAAAGTAAGAGTGTGGCATTTCCTTACCTTTTCACTTTCGCCGATGTATCCATCTGCATGCCATCGCACTAGCAGATTGATATTACCAAATGTCCACAGGTTGTAGATAGAATTATCATCATTGCGTTCTCTAGGTTTAGCTTCATTCACAGCATAATCGTCAGATCCATGTGTGTCCAAGGTTGGATCGGTGTCTTTCATTAGGGATACAGTATTCGGGGAGATAACTATGCGATGAGATAAGCGTTACCTCATGTACATAAGGCACGACCAACACACTACGACACATCGTCATCATCACATACCTCCTGTCTCCGTTTTTTGGGCTGTTTCCTCCGACATGGATTTACCTTGGTGGTCTATGGATTGCTTTTGATTTTGGTTCAAAGTGATGCTTTTGAGTACCGCATCATAAACGATCTCGGCTCTTTGCCGATTATTCATGCTTGGCTCCGTAAATGGGTCATCTATATATACAGTTTTGACTATCCATGGGGTTGGTTTAATAGATTGAATTTAGATTGGAAGTGAAGACAAGTCAACTTACCTTGTGTTGTATCCGATGGATGGGGTTCAACAATTCGAATTGGAATATCCAAATCGTAATCTCGGTCTTTTTCTAAGGCAACAATGGATGAGAGACTTTTAGAGGTGGCTACAACGTGGACGTTATGGTCAGTGACCATTTTGGGTATATTGGAGTCTTGCGCAATGGCAATCTCAGGCTGTTGAAGAAAGCAGAGCATTCATTAACGGTGGCCACATTCATGTCACATATCAGCACAGAAACCAACGTACCTGCTTAACGTAAGTTCTATCATCCTTTTTGCGAGAAGAGAAGTAGGTGTCTTTGAACGGGATGGCCATGGGTAGCTTTGATGGAAATTCGCATCGGAATAAGCTTCCTTGTCGCTTCAAAAGATTTTTATGAACCAGAATGGGTTCTTGTCCTCTCAATACTTTGGCAAAAACACTGACACTGTTTTGGAATTCATAGGTGGCCTATAGAGTTATGAGTATACACTGATTCTCGTGGCTAGATAGCAACCTGTATCGTCCAACTACTCACCGGATAACTAGCCACTCTCTCGCGCTCCAAAGCGTAATGTTGATCCAAGATGCGTGATATATTGGCATCTACCTTGTTCATGGCATCACTGTCGCGTATTTGAGATAACTGCCATTGCAAAAATTCTTTCTTCTCTTCCTCAACTTCCCGACTCATTTTTCCGTGAGCGGACCTGTCTTCACCAGAAACGAGGGAAGGCTGTAGCCAAATGATGAGTAAATTGTCTGAACATTCATGGCACTATATCTCCATTTACCTACATTTGATCGTAATAACTCGCTAGTCTGCATGTACTTGAGATGTTCCTCTCTGCTGAATCTTGACATCCTAGGGTATTTGGCCTGAGAGCGCTCTCCTGACCCAACAAGTGGCACACCCGCTGATACTGCTGCAATAGTCAGATCGTCCATATGTTCTGAATGGCCTCTTTCACTTGAAGGTGTGTTTGCACTATAATCTAGCGGCACAGAATCCGACACATTTTTTGATCTAGATTTCAAATCTAACCGAGCTTCACTTTGTGCGGATATAGAAGTGAGAAGACCACCAAGTACATCTGGAGCCTCTCCTTCTGGTCTTGGGCTTGGTGTAGCCACAGTTTTAGGCGTTGTAGCAGCCGACTGAGCTTTAGCCGAAGTGGGCTCCGAAGCCATCTTAAACATTTCGAATGGCTTTTGAAGATTATAGATGGATCGATCGTTGAATTCCTTTTGCGTGAAAAACAACGTTTCTCCCGCCTGTGATCCATCATTGCCACATTTGAAAGGAGTAGGTGGGAGAGGAAGTTGTGCCGCATGACGAACAGAGCCCTTGACCAGGCGACCTCTCTTTTTCTTTGGAGGCTCAATGGCTGGACTATCAGCCATTTCATTATCAGAGGTGTTTGGCGTGTTCCCGGCAGACGGTGTAGGTGGCAAAGTGGGCGAAACATGTGCGCGCAACGAGTCGATTACTTCCATTGGAGCCATATTGGTGTATGTTACGGTTGCTGAGCCTGACGACTCCGCAAATTCATCCAGCTGCATTGCGTCGTCCGCTGGCATGATTTCCTCTGCAGCTGGCGGTGTACTCGCGGGTGGTTCTACATTGGTGTTCTTGTTCTTTGACGGAGGGCGACCTCTTCGTTTTGGGGTGGATTGCGGTTCTTGCGCGGAAGTGACCGGTGAATCTGAATGAATCTGCTCAGATTCCACAACAGGCCCACTAGGAATATTGCGATTTCGAAGTTCAGGACTCATTAAAGCAAGTGAACAACAGACATGAACAATAACAGAAGGGTAGGGCAGATAAATTTGACCAGACTTTCAGACAAGAGCAAAAGAAAAATTTCCATCCACGACACGACCGACGTGACTGGCAAGCACAACGTCGTTCACCATGGAAAACTTTCATCCACAAGCTTTGTTATAAGAAAATAATAAGAAACGATGTTTTTAATATTTGGGAGACAGGAAATATCTACAACATGAGGGCGTTTTATTTTTGATGTTAAAGCGTTTATGAGATACGCTCCAGTGCTTCCAGGATGACAATGCTATTACCACGGATGACCTAAAGGAAATCGTAACCAACATCAGTAAAATTGACAATAACTGGACTGCGATTGGGATAAAGCTGCTTACCACCATGCCGATGTTATGCTTTTCAGTGGCACTGACTTCTTCAATGGTATCGTCCAATACAACGTTCATGAAAGGATCGTAACCTCGCAAGATTCCAGTGACTCTTCTGGATCCATTGAGTTGCAAGGAAAGACGTTTGTCCATATATCTGCAAAGTAACGTCGACGTATCAGTATCAGGCTGCTCAACAAAATTTTGGTGATCGAGATGCAATTTGAATCAAAAACTCTACTTTTTAAGTTCTGGGGTCGCAGTTTTTGCCGACATAGTTGCGATTACCTATAATTGAGAAAGATCCGGTATGAGTGATTAGTTCGCTGTGAGGTGTAAAGCGTTGGATCAATGTCGATGTGGACATACCGAGTTGAGTGGGTGATGTAGGAAGAGCGAGTCAACCGCGATGTTTGTATCGCAGCACTTGAGCACGTGACCCATCAAAAATTGGAATTTCAACACTGAAATGCCCGACTTTCAGGCACTACAGCAGCCAAAAAAAAAAAAAAGCTGCCAAACGTGTTTTGTTAGTATGAACGACATGGCCGACCATAGTGCAGAACTAAAGCGGCGATTTCCTGGTCGTTCTGATCAGATAGATACTCTGCTGAGTCTAATGGGAAGGGTAAGGCTGCGTCTTGCTACACTGGTCACACACTTCAAGTCCTTTAACACTTCCATCGCCAGCCGGCCGATCCAACTGTACCTTCTATCTTGATATACGGCCACTCATCGTCTGGAAAAACCAGTCTTGTTCGTGATTTACTATCTACAACCATCGCACGGAAACAATGGGCTTATATCAATTGCATCGAACGTCACACCCCTCGAATGATGTTCGAACACGCTGTGAATGAATGGTGTAGTTGGTCGCCATCGTGGGATAACCAGTTCACCTCAATTGCTCGCATCGACAACTTGAACGATTTTTTATGTGTTTTGAAGGAAGGAGTGCCTCTCAATCAGCATAGTACGGAAATGATCGGCGACAAAGAAACTCGATACCTGGTAAGTGAGGACCTAAGCTTAAGGACACATTGCGCTTCGCGATCGGGCTCACCATTTATTACCCTGCAAGGTACTTGATCGTGCCGAGCGTTTACGAGATATGGGAGCTACGATCTTACCTGCGTTACTTCGGCTTTCTGAAATTGTAAGTGGATTTACGTTACTGCTGTCGAGATGTAAAACCTACTCATATCATTCAATAGTCACAACGCAATATCTGTGTCATACTACTCTCAACTATTGTTTACGAAAAGTTTCGAACTAAATCTGGGTCGTATGAACCACTCGTCATTCGATTTCCCGAGTATTCCAAGGAGGATACGTTGCAGATCTTACGTCGTGATTTCTCAGAAGATGGAATGGACATCGAGGTTGAGGACAAGGGGACCGTGCATTTGAACGACGACTTTTTCCGATCCTTTTCCGAGGTGATCTATTCGATCTTTTTTCAAAATTGCAAGGATCTGAATGAGCTTAGACACCTTGTTGCTCTTTTATTTCCTCTGTTTATCAACCCAATACGCGATGGAAGAGGTACGTCAGTCTTAAAGTGGACTACACCAATACAAACAGCTTCTTACCATCATTGCAGCTAAAACTCATGAGACGGCCAAGCTTTTCAAATTGGCACAACCATACTTTGCCGAAGCAACCGATAAGCTGTATCTGCGTGAAATCTCCAGTTCAGAATGGGCCAAGCGAACGTCGGAAATGGCAGATGCAAAAACTACAACATCTCATACAGTGGACGCATCCGTGATAGCTGCTATACGGACGAATGCAAAAGGTAGGTAGAGATGAAGAATGCCAGCCTGACCCAAGCATGACCATTAACGTATTGTTCAGGCGATTTTGATCTACCGTATTATACCAAGTTTTTGCTTATAGCATCGTACCTTGCATCTTATAATCCGCCTAGGTTCGATGTACGGTACTTTGCAAAGGTCGCGGATGAAAAGAAAAAGAAAAAGAGAGGTATCCATAAATCAGCGTCCGACAAGAGTGGAGGAAAGGTAAAAAGTCCACATATTCAAATGAGCGTCGATGTGAGCCGTTGAATTGAACTCAAATTGTAGATGAGACAACAACTATTGGGTCCAAAAGCCTTCCCTGTAGAACGTATGCTGGCAATTTTCTACAGTATCATTGACGATAAACTGGATGATGCCATTGATATTCCTGTTCAGGTAAAGAGCCCGCTGCGTCCACATCCATTGTGCTGGTTCCATCCTTCTCACCATACAATTCAACTGCTAGATCACAAGTTTAACAACGCTGCGCTTGCTGCTTCGAACTACGAATATGGACAAATTGGATGGAGCAAAGTACAAGTGCAATGTATCATTCGACTTCATCCGCGGTGTTGCTCGAAGTGTCCGATTTGAAATCGACAAGTACCTGTTTGATTTTATCTAATGCGTTCTTCGCTTCGCACAGCATATACCCCCCGCAACTTTTTTTTTTTTCCTTGCGTGTACATTGTTTTTCTTGGTTTGGTTTGGTTTGTAATAATTGATTATATGTGTCCATTGATATGGTTGTATGTAGTGATGAAACGAATCGAAAAAGTACAAGTAGTTGAGTGCATGTATAGCGAGGTGGTAGTAAAGAACGAGACGGAAATGTGGATAGTAGCTAGAGTAAGGTAGAAAGGCTGGTATGGTAGGTACTATGATGACGATGGTCGCAGCTCCAGCTTCAACCCAACAAAAAAAAAAAAGAGGGAGGTGTTAAAATTGCTGGCGGATCAGATCAGACACGGTGGAGGGAACTTACAAAGAGGAAGGCACTTTTGATAGGGTTAGCGATGGTTAGGCCATGCTTGTTATAGACATTCTTATTTTCGTCGTCTATAAAGCTCATTAACCGCTTGACAGACTAGAAAGAAGGACAGTAAGTCATGGGTACATTGGATTAAAGTGCTAGGACTGTCGTTGCAGAACTCACCCGCTGGTAGTGAGTGGAGAAGAACATTGGCCAAAGGTATATGGTCAATATCTCCATGACATTATCGAAGACATTATTGGATAAACGCTCAGCGTTGTGCATAATATCGTTGATGGTCATAACGGTGTATCGCAGCTGTTCTTCAGTGATCTAATATTTTTTTTTTAGTAAGGTGGATTCAACGAAATGGAATCAGCGGCGAGTTAGCATGGGGGGTAATTAAATACCTTGCCGTGGAGTTCCTGCGGATATTCTAATGAGAATTTCGTGATGCCGTCGCCAAGAGAATAATCCCGTTCTATTCTTATAAATTCTGTTGGCTCAGCCATGTGTTCGTAAATGGAGTGATGAATGGAGGAGTCAGCGATGGAAGGGGAGGTTTTTAAAAAATCATCTAGCGAGATGAGAGGAAGTGTGTCAGGGGCTGCTGGCTTTCTTGTTGGAAGTTGAATCGAATGACGCGTCCTCAGCTGTGGCGTGCGGGCAGCAGCAGGAGGAGGTTTGATCAGGACAAACGTGTCGGTGTGCCTTCGTTTTACTTGAGAATCCATCAAAGTACAGACAGGCAAACCTATAACCTCATCACTTTGAATGTTTTGTGCTACTTTCATATTGGTACAAGCTGCTGAGTCATAAACCTCTCTATTCAACAACGACGAAGATACCATGGTGATTTAATAATGGATTTGCATCATCCTCGAATACGTTTTTTCAAAGCCGCATTGCTCATGCAAAAAATCATGTTCTTGCTGTGGACATTCTTTCCTTCCCCTTATAGAGAGCAATTAGTGAATTTTCTAATTGTCAATGCCTCGTTTATTTCAAAAATGATAGATGAAATAAAACATCGGGTGGTGAACAAGATATTAATTGCGAAAAGGTGAAATGTTGCCTGATATGGAGTCATCTGCATGGCAACTCCCATAACCGTAAGTATAACGTCACAATGGTGAATAAAAGCATTGATGAATGGAAGACATGAAATAGTACAACTTGAAGGTAGGCATAATTGCTTTGGAGTATAATGAATTCAGGTTCAACCGGACTTGAAAAAAAAAAAGTTGGTAAGAGCTATGAGAGATTTATGCACAGACACGCTCCTACACAGGGGGATGAATGTCAAAAAAAGATGTCCGGCGGCACTGTTTGACGTTTTTCCTTAATCTCGACATTCACCATGGCGGAATCTTCAGTAGAAACCAAGCATATGCGAACGCACAGGGATGATCCTGCTGCACCCTGTGGCTGCTTCGTTTCCAAATGGAATACACCTGAAGAATACGATGAGAATTTGGCACCGGTTCAGTGCTTTCCTCAAGCCTTCCCATTTACGTTGTTTCAAGCTCGACCTTCAAAGCGACCCATCACAAGACCAACCACTCCTACGCCACTACATGTACACGAATGAGAAATTGTCATTATGCGTACTTTTTTGTTCCCAATTTTTCAACGTCAATAGATGCAATGTTGATTCTCGTATAGTTGCAACCCTTGTCATTGTAACACATTCGCTCTGCATTGTATGATAGCAGACCACGCAGGCTGTTACTACCAATAAAAAAAATGCCAATAGGCATAACTGGCTTTTGTGGTTTAAGCGTGATGAGAGATGCATTATTCATACGGCGGTCAAAATGGTCTTTTCATCAAGACCAACCAGCAAGTCTCCTCAATAGCCAGTTTCCAATGCCACTGGCGCAAAAAGTCTTTATTGAGCTCCTAGTAGAAAATTGATGCAGAAAAAGTGCGTATGTTGTTGGGATAGAACGATGCTTTTGACCAAGACTTTCCATCGTTACATGGCGATTGCACTCAAAATGTACATGTTTTTGGCAGCTCAGTCTACTCTATCTACTTTGGCAATCCGTTTTCCTCTACTGGTTGTTCGGCGTCCAATTCTTGGTCGGCGGTCTCGGGATGGGCTTTCATGTATGAAATGCAGGCGTCATGGAGAGTTTTCATGAAGCCAGGAACACCTTGCTTTGCTGCCCAGTTGATGACACTGTTTGGTATATTTCCCTGATCATAGTAAGAGGCAAAGTTAGTTGGAAGCGATGATCATGTCAAATAGGTAAGGCTGAGATCTACCTTAGGGTCATCAAAATAGTCCAACTGAAACGAGAATTGAATGGTTATTTCCTTTTATGATAGGTGGCGGATTTTTTAAGCCTTGGACTTTACCTGCACTAAGCTTCCTCCCTTCCCATCGTCCTCGATGACGATATTCTGACGGTAGTTGTCAATACGGATGACTCCGTTGCTTGGGGGTTCGAACACTGGTACCTGGTAGGACTGGACCGAGTCACCTTGGATGACGAGCAATGTCCGATCTTGAGCAGCTTGAAGTGTCTTCAACTTCATCTGGTACACATAGTCACGGTTGCTGAGAGGCCATGGGTATTTCATGACAAAGTGCAACACCTCTTTCGATCCCAACTCCTTGTAGCAGAGCATATTCTTATCCCATTTTTGCCGAAAGTCAAGGTCCAGGTAGACCTTGGTGAGGACTTTGGCTGGTATATCAGGATAGCCTCCTATGACTCGATATTCAAACAAGGCAGGTTTTGGTTCAAACCGACGTCGATAGATCTTGAAATTAGTCGCTTCCACGAAAAATGTCCATGGTGATAGATCGCTATTGATGTACTCCTCGGCAAACTTTGAAAATGATTCGTCACTGAACGTAGCCATATATGAAGAACAAGGTAGGAGAAAAGGTCACAAGTAGTGTGGACGATGAAATTCCGCGACTGAAAAAAATAAAATCAGTTGTTCCATGTAAATGAGTTGCATGCCACACGTGGGGTGTAGCAGTTGGCACAGACGCAACGGGGCACACTCTGTCAAGTCGTTATTTATAAAAATGTGCAGGGTTAGGGAAAAAGCCAGTAGAGAATAGACTTTGAAGGTTTAAGCATGCCTTGTCACTGTTAGGCTTTTTCTATTCCTTTTGTTGACGGTCAAGTACCATTCATGTTGAATGAACAACGCCATATGCAGACCCGTTTTACGGGAGACCACCGATTCAGTAGACCTCTAACATTTAGGGTTATTAGCGGGACGCTATTATGTCTATTGAGGAGGAAAAGACCAAGACATACGACACCACCGTACCCAGGAGTACAAGCATTCACTATATATGCATCTTATCCATGCGATTGCCTCATACGCGCGTAAAAAAGAAGACGTAAAATGGTGTTAAGAACATTACACAAACTTGATCAGCGATACAGAACAAAGTCGGTTTGCATACCATAACATAAAGATCAAGTTGTTAACGTAGGCATTGTGGATGGCACTATGACATGTGCAGAAGCTGTAGGTGGCTCAACTCGTCCAGGGCAGGGACTTCGAACACTGACTGAATGGCCACCCATAAAGACAGGTTAGAATGGAGCCAGCCAAGCGGACACTAGGACTTTTGTTTTTCCCAACATCATTAAAGCGGTGTTTGGTTATTTTTTTTTAGAGTAACGTTTCCAATTTGGTAAGAAATTCAATATCTATGATACTATAGGTATAACTTTTTTGCGACTATTAATTGCTTTGGAGATCGACATAAACACGAAATGCAGACGTAGAGAATACAATTTTGAATTACAGATGAGGGGGGAAAGGGAAGAATAATAATATATATAAGGGGAAGGGAAAAGAAAAATATAGGAGAATGAGGGAGTTTGAGATATTATCGTTATACTTGAGCTTTTTTGTGGTGGTTGATGACGGAGAGGGGGATTTTCGCTTTTTACTGCCGTACTGCATTAAGATCCTGATCTGATTGTTTTGCGTTCTTGGGTGTAGACATCAGTGGTAACCGTTTCCTTGGTAAGTCAACGACAATCCTTCGAGCTTGACTGCTTTCTTGACAAGTGTTTGTACAGTACCAAACACCACGAGTCCATTTCATACCTGCCTCCAAACAGCCACTGTGAAAAGCCCGCGGACACCCTGCACATCGCATTGTGTTTCCTTGATGCTCCCGCTCCTGACAAGATGAGCAAAAGAGTTGCAGTACAGGTATCACTCTATCGTTGACTGACTCATGTTCGAATTCAGTCAAGTTCAATCGAGGTAGTTTGCAAGCAAAACCGTAACCTTTATAGTCACAGCCATGTTTACTATTGGGAATAATAATAATAATATTTAGAGTTCAGAACACAGTTTCTAAAGAGTGGGTGTATTCGGAGCCATAAAAATAAACCCAACTTACTTGCATAATGTGCGCTTGCCCCATGGACCTGGTCGCCAGTTGACGCCTTCCGTCGTTCCACAGTAGCGACACCAATCCACTTCAGCTTCCGTAAATTGTTCAAAGATGGTGGACTTGTTGTTTTCGCCCTGATCAGGTTCATCTTCAGAGGCTGAGCTCCATGAATTTCGTCTGCTGCTGGACCATGAAAAAGCCGATGGCGAGGGTGAACGAGCCTCTGATTGGTCTTCGTCGCATTTAGGACGCTTGTCACTAAGTTTAGAACTTTTTTTTTTAGTTTATGTGCTGCCCAACTTTTCATAGCTCCTATCTTACCCAAGGTGATCTTGATCTGAAGGGTCTGATACAGTAACGAAAATAGGTGATGTGGGAGGAGTATCAACTCGAGACACTAAGTTGGGTTCAGAACGCTTCCGTTTCCTACACACCATGTAGGATTCTGCATCCTCCGAATCCGACATGGCGGCAGGAGGCGTCGGCAAGTCTTCCAAGAGGTTCTGCTTGTTATTATCCTTCGCAATCGTCGAGTGTTTGTGTAATTTTTGCGACAATAAGCCGTCAACTCCAAATAGGCTGTGCGCCTCCTCTAAAAGGAAAGCTGGATCTTCTTGTTGCACCATTATCGGAGTTGAGACCGTTTCATAATCGCTATCACTCTCCGCCGCCGCTGGTGGTGCTGGTGCCAGGAACACATCACGTTTAACAAATTCATGGACGTCCTTGTACATAGAGTCGTAGGTGATAGTAGCGTTAGAAAGGGTGTGATGGATGGGCGATTGCGTGTAAAAGAGGTAGGCCTGTTGGGTGTAGGCAAGGTCCATTTTGCATTGTTTGCACAGTGCAAAGCTCTTGGCACTCTGCTGCGCTGTGGTAGGCTGACAGCACATGCAGGCATCGGTATGGAGGGTCATGTCCATGTCAGTTCTGCTTGGATCGTTCAGATCCTGCAATATAAAGTGTTCGGTGGTGGCGGTCATGGATTTCTTGAGGCAAACGAGATAAGAGACTTGAGGTCAATAAGTAGTAGAAGAAGAGCACTATCAATTTTCCAGCGGGCACAATAAAACAATAAGAAAGAGAAGAAAGAGAGAAAAGGAAGAAGGAGGGCAGCAAGAGAAAGAACCAGAAAGTATAATCACTGTTTGTTCTGCGACACACGCTATGAGTAGCTCTATAATTGCCAGCCAGCCAGCCAGCCAAAATTCAATCTATGAGCTCTCGTATGACCTTCTTTTCTATTTACCCCTCTTTTGACTCCGTTGAATAGCTATACCGAAACCAACTGTTTATGAGCGTATCTCAAACCAAAATCTACCAAGAATATCTTTTATCGATATAGCTTGCTTCTTCCGCCGTTGAGCCACGTGTGGCATTGGTTGAGGCAGGTTTCCACCCAAAATGGGGGGTTTAAAAATAAAAAAACCAATCTTTGTGTGGTTTGGATTCAGTTGAAATCCCCTTATTGTTTACGTAGTAGCGTCATCGTATCAAATGGCATTTTTTTTATTACACTCTCTATTGCTTGTTGGCTGCTGTGGTATGTAGGACTGGGGCGGCGCTTATGACAAGGTTCGCAATATCTCCATCGCTCTTTGAGCCTTCCTTTTGGCCACTTGGTGTTCCTGCTTTTGCTCTTGCGCCTTGGCACTCTGCGCCTGCTTTTGAGCCTTAGCCATCATCTTTTCAGCATCAAATTCGTCGTCATCCTCCTCCACACCACCTGTTCGCTGGTCTGTTTCAGACTCAGAGTCATCCTGATCGGGGTATTGTTGGTGGATTTGGGTGGCCTCTTCAATTGTAACCTGCAAAGCTAGGAGGTAAGACACACAGAGCTGCCTGACCATAAACAACCATAATTCTTACCTGTCTCGCTTTCCCTTTCAAATCCTGCACGTATTCCAATAAAATCGCAAAATCTTCATCGCTTATCTGCACAATGAAAAAAAAATAAACATGGTGTTGCACAGGGTTAATTGAGTTCAAGCTTTCCCTTTTCTCCATCCAATCGTAGCCTTACCTTCACTTCATCGTACATATTAGCCAGTAGCCAAATTTGTCGCACCTTTTGAAACTTCCACTCTGATCGATCTGACTTCCATGTCCGCAAATAGTCAATTGCTATGAACAAAGAATTTAATGATGACTGTTAATATTTTCGCTCATCCTCAACTCAATTCACTGCACTGCCTACCTGGATTAGTGGGTAGAATAGACCCTGTGCTGCCATTTTGGAATATCGAAGCCGTGGACGTCGTTGCCGATACTTCGCTACTAGGTCTTTTCTTCTGCTTCTTACTCTTCTTCTTTTGACTTTCTTCCGGTATAGCAGCAGCCACTTTCTTCTCGATCACCTCGGCATTGTCGCCGAACGTGACATGAGTTCCAGTGGGTTTTTTTAGTGAAGCGATCGCCTTTCTGGCCGTCATAGATTTAATGAGCGCCTCGGCTGGAGTCAGCTTTCGTTTCTTTGCAACCGGTGCAGTGACTGTGCTGGAATCAGTCTTTTGTGAGTTGGTACGTTTCTCTGCCTTGGCGGTAGGTTCCGTGGCTGGCATGGTGTAGGTGATCTATAGGTTTTCTTTGCATGCCAAAAAAAAAAAAATCGAAGAGGAGAAAAAAAGACGAACACAGTCACAAGACCAGCCAGTTGAAGCAGACCGACCTCATTGACAGCAGTTAACGCTTGCAAGACATACCAATTTACATGACACTGGCGTGTATCGTAGACTTTTTAAGGGCATATACACAAACCACTCGCAAACACCCTAAGGAATTTTCCAGACATACTAAATTTTGCCCTGTGCGCTCAGGCCAATGAATGCAAGTTCCTGGCTTTCACAGAACTCTGAATTATGGTATCCAAGTTTCAAATCAATCGAGAACACATTATGCATCTCGCATGTCTTCCGAAGTGTTACCTATTTTCACCCAAAGTCAAAAGTACACACCACATGCGCCTCTGATCGGTATGGAAAATGAGCGGATAGGAGTCATAGCCAAAGGCTTGAAACGTAGTAGAAAGAGAAATGGGTTGTCACTAAGGCAAGGTGGATACGTTGCTCACAGTCATATGATAGCGAGAAGTTTGTAAGCTTTGGTGGGGTCATCAAAGGAATAGGGCATGATGACGTCGGACATTTTGGGAATGGAAAGTAAGACTTTAAGGCTCTCGTCTGGGTGTTCTTTTGTGTACACCACTATATTATAATAATGGGTCAGTACATTTCATACCAGTGCATGCCAGGATCCACTTTGCTAAACGATCATTCCTCTGTTTAGGCGGCTTATTTAGTAGCCTGTTTGGAAGACTCTGGGGAGAGAAAGAAGTTCGAATCCTGATTTTGGGTCTCGATGGCGCTGGCAAAACCACTATTTTGTACAGACTTCAGGTAGATGTTACATGAACTACAAATTCTGCCAGTAACCCTCAATGTACTGATGACCCTGATCCTATGTTCAGATTGGAGAAGTCGTTACTACCATTCCAAGTAAGTTCCGCATTTAGGACCTTGATGACCGATGCAGACCATAGAACTAATCCCTCATCCTTCTTTTCAATCTACAGCCATTGGATTTAATGTTGAGACGGTGTCATATAAAAATATAAAGTTCCAAGTTTGGGATCTTGGCGGTCAAACTAGCATACGGTAAGGCAGGCATTCGTATGGCACAGTCATTACTGCCACTCACTCACTCAAACCGATATCGCACGTGCAGGCCCTACTGGCGCTGTTACTATGCCAACACAGATGCAGTCATATATGTAGTCGACAGTGCGGATAAAGACAGAGTAGAGACATCCAAGGAGGAGTTACATTCCATGCTAGAGGAGGAGGAACTGAAGGATGCTGCATTATTGGTGTTTGCCAATAAGCAGGATATGCAAGGTGCCATGAACGCAGCAGAAGTGTCTGAGGCACTCGGATTATCGACCTTGAAAAATCGACAATGGTCTATTTTCACAACTAGTGCAGTGAATGGTGTTGGATTGAATGAAGGTTTAGACTGGTAAGTGGCTCAACTCCATCATTCATGGAAGTATGTTTGGATGCTGACAGTGGATCTGACATGTTTCTTTCCCTAGGCTTGTCAATATCATCGAAGGCAAGAATAAGTGAATTTGAGAATATTGTTTAATTTTTATCATAAAAATATTTTTGAAATGTTCAAGAAATTTGATCTGTCATGTGAACGGACGTTGGTCTCAAACTGCATTAATCACCCCACAGTTTAAATCTTTCTTCGTGTTGCTTTCCTTGGCACGCACCGTTTCTTTAATGACTTCCAACCAACATCCTTTAGCACGGCAAGACGTAGTCATGTCTTCTGCCAATAGACAGCACTCCACACCCGAGAACACCTATACAATTGATCATCACCGTCATCGAAAAGGAGACAAAGATCAACACTCGCCACCGCCAAGACGACACTCTCACCATGCTCCAGTATGCAAGTTCGACGCTGAAAAATGGAAAACTGTATGCTATTTACCATTTATCCATGTTTTACAGTGGTTTATTCATGTTTTCTGATGCATGACTACCATAGGAGTTCCGACGAAAGTCAATAGACTCTTTGCCTCATGAACAACGCTTCATTGCAGCTCAACAACGGAGAGGACTGAATGTGATGGACACCACAGACGAGGACCGAGAGTATGAAGAAGCAAGACAACGGGTAATGATATTCGTCATCAACCCACCGTTTGAGGCATGTATGTTGACTAACTTGGCTACGTTTAGATTGCGGATGACGGTCTGCAAAGGGAATATGATAGATATTTGTCCATCATGGAACAGCACCGTTACATGACTGATTTGTATATGCAACAACAGTCGGTCAGCCAGCCTGCTCAACAGTCCTATACTGATCCAGTGATGATGGAGCGAACTCAATCGACGGCTTTCAACGGTCGATTGAGCAGCAGCCCATAACGTAAAGTATGAAAAAGTTTGCCATATACTATTGCCTTTGCAAGGGATGCCTAATGGAATAACCAGCGTTCCCATATGCCACATCTTTTTTTTTTTTTTTACACACAATCATTCGGAATAACTATTTTGGGCATGTCTGTTGCTCTTTTCTTTTTGATTTTGGACGCCTTCGTCAAATCCGAACTGTAATATACATTTCTTTCCTTTAAAAGCTTTTTGGTTCTAGCTTATTGCTCGTACAGGGAAAATCAAAAGGTCGGGAAAAAAAGCAAAGTGTAGAAGAAATGATATGGCCAGAGAAAATAAAAGGGGAGTTTGTCTAGACATTCGGTCATTGGTAACCACCACCGCCTTGCTGCTGCTGCTGCTGTCCATAGTACTGTTGGTAATATTGATCCCATTGACCATTTGCGTTAGCTCCAGGACCAGCGGCAGGTGCTTGGGTATAGCCCTGTTGGTGCCATCCTTGATTTGCTTGTTGATGATATCCGCCTCCACTGCCGCCGCCACTACCATACCCATAGGCACCAGCCCCGTACCCGGCTCCACCACCAGGAGCACGATCTTTACCCCAAGATAACTGATCAAAGTAGAGATTTGATTAAATCACATGTTTGGGCTGCATAAATACATGTATAATATCACTTACCCTGGCAGGTCTACCGCCAATGTCCACACCATTCAACGCAACAATAGCGTGTGCCGCATTTTCATGAGAGTCCAAGCTAAGAAGGTACGTTAGTGTTCGTTTTTCTTAACAAAAAACAGAGTCTATCCAACCCGAAATTCGCGCAACTTACGTGACAAACGCGAATCCACGTTCGGCCTGCATACGAATGTCAGACACATAACCATATGGCTGAAAATAAGGAGCAAGGTCGTGTTGTTGGAAACCGTGAGGCAAATTACCAATGTATACTGTAGTTTGATGGGGTGGGGTTTGTGCGAGAACAGATTCGTAAGAAAGACTCTGAGCTGGAGAGGGACCCGTCGCTCCAGCCGCCTTTTGGTTGGCCCAATTACAGCGAATAGCACGCGAACCTAACCATTCACCGTTCATAGTGGAAATGGCTTGTTCGGCATCAGCCTTTTCTCGGAATGATACAAATCCAAAACCGCGTGATTTTCCAGTGTTCTGATCCCACATTACTCTAGCATCTGACATAGTACCGAAAGCTCCAAATGCTTTGGATAGAATTGAATCGTCCACTTCAGGAGAGAGGTCTCCAACGAATATATGGAAATGATTTGATGTATCTTCCTTTTGCGTTGCTCCCTGTACAGCCCAGTTAACTCGGATTTCCTGTATGAGACGAGATGCAATGAGTATGTGTCCGTCCAGGTACATTCTGAGTAGATCATTCTATACTTACGGAACTGAAGATCTTTCTTCCGTTCATGGCAAGGAGAGCCTGCTCTGCCGACAAGTGATCGACGAATTCAACAAAGCCATAGTTCATTCCACCATGTTGGTACTATGTATGAGTGAATTAGAAGGAAATGAGTAAAGTTAAACAGTCGCCATGGAGGTTAGTCATTGGGTATAGGATTTACTTACGTTGCGATCCATTATGATCTTAACGTTATCAACTTGGCCAACTACGGAAAAGATCTCATAGAGCATGTAGTCTGTAACGCGAGAGTCAAGATTACCGACATAAAGAGCTTTACAACCTTCGTTCGTGGCCATGCTGAAGTACGAATTTGTAAGAGTAGCTTAGCACCGGAAAACTCCAATGGAAGTCGTCAATTCAATGACTGTGACTGTTTGCCGTTTCGAAAATTGCTGTGCGATGGATTTTGTGTCGCTCCTTACAATTTGGCGCCGTAACTCAAACATGAATTTTCTCGCTTTTGAGCAGAATTTGAGATAAAACACTGAATGGAGTGGAATAGAATGAAAAGAAAGAAGGTTATGATGAATAATTTTGTATGCTGAAAGAAGATACCCAGTAACTACAAAGATTGTGAAGAGAGTATTTACTCACATGATGGGTGAAGGAGTCGATTCTGTCAAGGCGTTGTCTAAATCACATTATCTCTTACTAACAAAAAATAATTATTGATCTTTCCTTCAAATGTCAATTTGGATCTATGATCAACTTCGCGTTGTCTATGCAGTGTAGCAACTCGTTTTCGGGCACATCGGACCAAATAAAGCTTAAACAGTATATTTGGAAGTAGTTATCAGTAAAGAGGATTCCCGGTCATTTCTCCAAGCATGTGGATTGGATATAAAATATGCAGAATGGCATCATTACAGCGACTTTTCGAAGGACGTTTGAACAAAATTGGAACTGAACTAAGAAAAAGTAAGGCTAATGTCCAGAATGGAAATATCGCTGACGACTACGTGGCAACCCACGCTTTCTTGAACCTTTTAATCAATTGATGCAAATGATTGTAGGGAAGTCAAATGAATGTGACAGTCAGTCGAAAACAGCAACAAATTCTTTACATTGAATCATAATACCAAAGTCGTGCACAGGCGTCCTCACTTGTGGTTTGCTTGCAATCTACTGATGTGACTCGAGCCACATTCCTCCTGCAAAAAAAGAATAGATAATTGTATTAGATTAAAAAGAACAGTGATCACCGTTTGTTCAGCATTATTCATTGTGTTATTCATAACGCTAAACCATCAAAAAGCATGACAGGTTGTTGCTGAGCCTGAGGAGGACTGTCTCGCCAATGAATTGAAACAGCGCAATTTTTTTTCCAAGTGCTATTTCAAAAAAATACAATAGAGCATAATCTTCACCATTGAAAATGTCATTGTCTACATTTCATGAGAGAAAAGAAAAAGTCATCTCTGAGCTCGTCGAGGAGATGAATCCCAATAGGTCAGACAAGTCCCCTAAAGGGTACATCGATGCGCCAATTTTGGATCTCATGCGGCTTATCAATCAGCACTCCCAGTTTTACACAACAAGCAGTTGTTCTGGCCGAGTTGCAGTCTACTGCGAAGGCGTAGACGAGAAGAAGAAGACCTCAGCGGCCGAAGCCGAAGCCTCCAAATCCACAAAAGGAGGAAAATGGCTCTATGTCACCCATGATCCGGTTTTGATACCCGACAACCTTCATGACAAGGAAAAGTGGATGTTGCAATTGTTGTTTGGAGACTCGTACGCAGATTTGACTATGGAACCCATTGAGGACGACCAAGCCATTATAAATCAGCAGCTTGTTTTCTTCAAGTTTGAACCTTTGGTATGTTTATGCACGCCTTGTCGTAAAATGTTATGCCACCTAAATTAATGAAAGTCCCACTAAAAGATATTGCATGTGGAAGCTGAAACGGCTGAAGCGGCACACGAACTGCTTGGTTTGGCAAACGTGATTGGGTACCAGAACAGTGGCATAACGCCATCCAAAACTCGACACATGCTCGCCATTCGAAGCACGCATAAACTCGACGTTCCCGTCGCGGCTGTCAACCCAGTCACTCAGAAAATCCATCTACTCGTCAATACGGCGTACCTTTATGTTCTTTTCCGTCTGTCTAATCAAAAGTTCAATCAGAATATTGATCGCATGAAGAAATTCGAACAGGCTGTCCAGTCACAACTATTGACCAAAGATCAGTTAGAAACGAAAGAACAACGTCGAGAGCGTAAACGACGAGACGGCCTAGAACGACAGAAGGCCGCAGTAGGTGAATCACAAGAAGAAAATGATAGAGATGCACGAGAGCGGGGTAGAATGATGATGGATATGTACGAAGACCTTGAAATCTTTTGATTTGCTGGCTGTAAAATTGTAATTTCGTAAATTAGAGCGTTCCTTTTCCTTCCGTTTAGGCATATTATATTTCTGCTGCATCACAATTCGTATCATCATTATTGCTTCCTTATTTGAAAAAGTTTTATTTGAACATTTTTTCTTGTGTACATTGCGTGATGTAAATTTAGATAGAGCATCAAAGTTGCTGAAGAGCATACTCTCATCAACGTTTAACGACGGCTCTTGCGAGGGCAGGTCAATTGAACAGAGCCAGCAGAGAATTTCCTAACAGTAATAACAGTGTCACTAGTGGAACCGGTGTATACTGTGCTACCTTTACAGTTTGCGTTTGAATGGAACTTGAAGTGAACGTCAGCAGAATCGGCACTAATCGTGGCAATCTTCATCCTGGGGTCGACCTCGTAACATCCACCTTCTAAATAACAGCATTAGTAATTGTAGGGCTAGGAACGCTATGATGCACTACATACTTGAGCCACCAGTAACATCAGTTTCCTTGCTGGAGTTTGCCAGGTACAGTTTACAGTTGGAGTGGGCGGATGCCAGGGTAACGAGAAGGGCAACGACAAACAGACAGAGCTTCAACATTGCAAGATGAAAAGGATGGAAAGAGATACAGGAGAGTTGGAGGAAAATGTTCTATTCTTATATTAATAGCCGCAAGGGGGAAAATTCAGGCAAAGCTCCATCCCTCATACGGTAAAAGCTGTCAAGGTCCGGCATATCTGACACGCTAATGGCGATCCCATCACGCTGGTATTTATAGTACAATTTTTTAACATGATTTCTAGTCGGAATATGCTACGAGAGTTATGATGAAGACGACGATGGAGTGGGATTTGATGCTAATAACTGTTCATGCTGTCGTTTACGTTCCAATAGTATACCCAAGCGTTTTTCCTATGACAGATACACTCTGTTTAGTTTGCAAGATGGGGCGAATCTCGAAATATGTACTTGACTACTCACCTTTTCTTTCACTTTGTATGCTTCTAATGCGTAGAAGCCTACTGCGGCACCAGCTAGCGTTCCTATAGAAAGCACCATGATTTGAGTGAATTTGGCCATTTCAGGTTCTAAAGGTTTTGTGAGTGTTCGTCTCGAAATTTTCTAAATTTTGGAGGGTCTATTGATCACGTGCACCTCATCGCAAAGACATTAGAGGCGGGCAGCTGTACGTATTTCTTCCAGTCACGCACGTAAGCTTAAATCACCACGACCCAGATCCCTCTCCCAAGCATCACGATCGCCAAATCTCTTCCAATTACATACAACTAGACTATTGTCATGACCTCCAACAACGAAAAATTTCCAGTCACCAACAAGCAAGCGGCCAGGATCGTTCAAGGTCTTCACACCGAAGTTCTTGTCTCGGGATTCAAGGACAAAATCTTCGTGGTCGTAACGCAGTATGGCCGTATTGGTAGTCTCGTAAGGACAACATGATGTGATTTTATATTTTGCAGACACCACGCATAGTAACGATTTCTCCATAAGATAAATACGACATTTGACATACCGCCAAATCTAGCCCGCAGCCCAAGCACTGTACCTACAACCAGCAAATTCCTTATGAACTCTGCAGCAACCGAACTTTCAGATCTTTATCTCTTATATGCGGCGTCTGTATCCAGAGCCATCGCTACTAGCAATCCACGAGAAAGCCGACCGGTCGTGCTTGGAATTGCACTGAAGGATACAGGTGACATTCAGAAACGGAAAGAACTGTATGAAAACATCATGGAAATGATCCGTGATACCATCGCCTAGTGACAGCAACTGTTTTAGATAACGGTTGAAAGAATGTATAGCCAAACTTGGTCATGCCCTTCCAATGTTATGTTGGAATTAGAATGTAGACAACACTATTACGTCCTCTGTAAATAACAGAATAAAATAACCACACTATGTATGCAAGTGATTGTACATCTTCTTTATGGTGTTTCGCCAAGCATATATACGTCTCGATTCATTCAACCAATGGCTCACAGTTCCAAGGCAACAGTCTCCAAGCCTGCTGTGGTTTGGAGAGCTCTAAGCAAACGACTACTGTAGACGCAAGACCTTCTGTACATGAAAGACAGCAGTGGGCAAGCTCTCGGGTAGTAGCTGTGTTCTCCGCTGATTCTAATTTGGAAGGTCACAAGATGAATAATGTATTCCACACTTGAACGATTTTTAGTGTCTATCAACATGAAAGTCTGTATAACGAATGAACGAATCGCCCAGAGTCTCTCGGTTATGCCAAGATAGACCGTATGCTCTAATGACCTTGATTTACTTCAAAGTTCAGCACTACCCATAAGCGCATATTCAGCAATTTTCTTTCCCAAATGACAGCGAAATGACTGCACCTTTAAAGTTCTCACTGGTACAAGCGCCACGATTTCCGTTGGACGTAATCCCGGAAATACTATCATACACATAGTTCTGGACATACCAGAGTAACGCATGGAATTTATGATGATAAGATAGAAGAAATCAGTACGCCCTCATAGTCATCTTACGATAGTACTTTTAGCACATCAAACATGTCGTAATTTGAGCTGGAGGCGTGACCATACAAATAGAGCTCCGAAATGACGGAGTTTGCTGTGTACGTTTTGTTCATCAAATGTTGAAGCAACTGCTTCTTATCTTGTCTTGTTTGTTGTTCGTACAATACACATCTACTGCCATGGTTTTCAAAGTGTTTCTCAGAGAAGGAATTGTTGGAGGTTTTGCTGGTCCCACTGTAAAGTAAGTAGCCATTCCGTGTTCGTATCTACGTCAAACGCTCCCATCCTTATCCTCCTCGCTTTAGACAGGTCGTTGAAATCTCTGGCGATTCCAATGGCGCTGTGGTTGCCCACTCTACCCTTAAGCCAGGAAGCAAATTCGACTATAACCAACAGAGTGGTGAGGTGACTCCGTAAGTTGTCTTTCATTACAGGTTATCGTTTGTTTCCAAATCAACTACATTCCTAACTATACCATCCTCCAGCCAAGAGATTCACACCCTCATGGGCGATCTTCATAGCCAACTCAAGCAACTCCCATTGGAGAACCCAATAGGCAGTGATGATATCTATGGAAGAGATATCTCACTCGGATTTTTCACTGATGAGTTTCAGTGGCAGAACGGTAAGATATGCAGTCGATTCTACCTCATGATCCCATCAACAAACTCCGTCTCATACTTCTCAATGTGCGTTTATAGGCGGTCCTGAAGGATGCAATAGAAGCCCTAGCTCCACTCAAGCTACTGAACAGCAAAAGGCTGTGTTCAATGAACTCGTTGAGCGTGTCCTCAGTGTGAGCCAGAAGTTTGCCATCAAGAAACAAGATTGAAGCAGCGCTACCACAGGAAAGGAAATTTGTAACAATATTGTACCTGGGGGGTTCTTTTGTCTATCTATTCACACCCGTAAATAAAGAATAACGCTTGGAGATATAATACAATTGTATAAAAACAGAATTATGCCAGTGCAGACTTCTAAGGTGGAGTATTTTACTCGTCATCGCCAAACACTGCGTCGTCAAACTCCATTTGATTGATCTTGCCCTTCTTGAGCTTTTTAGCCATACGTTCCTCTTTGGCAAGGTCGTCCCAATCATCATCTTCCTCGTCATCCTTCATCCCGCCTTCCTTCTCCTTGTTAGCTTCTTCCTCTCTCTGTCGCTTCAAATATTCTCTCTTTCGTTCTTTCTTTAATTTCCGTTCCAGCTTGCGGTCCTTGGCATCTGTCTGATCAGACCACGCTTTGACCCTAAGAAATGACCTATTGTTAGTATCCTTCACTTCTTAGAGTAAGTAAGCTTAGAGTGATTCTACATACTTTGGTTTTGCCTGCTTAGGCGCTGGAATTGACTTCTTGTACTCTTCCAGTTCCTTCACTCGCTTCGCTTCTTTGCTTTTGTCGAGGAACTTGAAATTATCCCACTGCAGCCATTGTTTATCAGCAAAACATTCGTACCATCAAAGCAATGGATAATACCTTTACACTTACATCTATATTCTCCTCCTCGAAAGCGACATTGGTCTTTCCCTTCAATTCTGGCATTTTTGGAAGCTAAGGTAACAAGCGATTAGAATTGTACACAAGTAGCTCAGTCAAAACACCAGTTATACAAACCCTCAAAAGTCCAAAGCCCGTGGCTGCCTTTCCCAGATCAAGATCCTTTACTCGGAAAATATAGCTTGCATCGTGCTTTGAGTAAGCGCGAATGAAGGATGTGAATGCTTTGAAGCTTTTATCGTGCAGGTCACGGTCTGTCTTGACGATCTGTCGCATTTCCTGGATGAACGTGGGTATTGACGGATCAGGTATCTCAGGTGTAATTGGCTTTTCGTCATCGTTTTGTGGAGCTGCTTGGGGATGTTCAGACAAGTCGTTCATTAAATACGGTGCGGGTTCCATGGGAATTTTGCGAAGTTTGAGGAACTCGACATACACTTCTTCTCTGCCCCGATTCAAGAACACAGTAGCTTTGCCATTTCGCCCCGCTCTAGCTGTGCGTCCACAACGATGAGAAAATGCTTTAGGGTCCTGCGGTGGGTCGAATTGAACAACATAGTCGACATCAGGAATATCCAGTCCACGCGAAGCAACATCTGTACAAAGCAACAAGGCGGGCGTTGCAGCCGGTAGGCCGACAAATGATGAGTATGTTGCAGTTCGGCGCTTGGTGTCCATTTGTCCGTGTAGTGAGTGGATTGAGAATGGCTTGAGCTGGGTGAGCTTGGACATAATCTTGTAAAAGTAATCAACCGAAGCGCAAGTGGCAAAATAGATGATGAATTTCTTGGCTCCATAACTAAAGTCATCCAATTCTTTCAAAAGTAGTCGAACAACTTGAGCCATTTTCTGATCGGGATCACATACAAGGTAGTTAATCTTGAGACTGGCTGGTGTACGCTGCTCTTTGCCTTGGTTCTCTAAATCCTCAACTTTGACAACCACACGTACAGGATTGCGCAATCCAGCACGTACAAGTTCTGTAATGGCATCTGTCATGGTGGCTGAGAAAAGTCCCGTTCGACGCTGCTTGGGAAGGTTGGCAATAATGGATGAAAGCTGTTGTGAAAATCCCATATCCAATAATCGATCTGCTTCATCCAACACCAGCATTTCCAACTCCTTGGTGTTGATCAACTTTGCGGTCTTTGTCAACATCTCCTCTAATCTCCCAGGCGTTCCAATCAAGATCCTAGGATGTTCTGTTTTGAAGTTCGCAACGTCCTCCGCCAATGTGGTGGTACCGCCAATGTAGAGAGCATGCGACAATTGCTTTTTTTTCGGGTGATCCTTGATGAAAATTTCGAACACTGTATTGATTTGGGTTGCGAGTTCTCTAGTCGGGGTGATGATGACTGCACCAATTTCATTGTTCTTTAGAATATACTCTCTGCGCATGAGTTTCTCAATCACTGGGATGACAAATGAAAGAGTCTTTCCTGATCCAGTGACAGCCTGTACGGTATAAATTAATGTCTAATAGATTGACTTATCGGTCTATGTATCCTACATACCTCAACAACAACATCCTTGTTCTTCATAAACAGTGGAATGGCGGCAGCTTGGACGGGTGTCATTTGCGTAAAGCCCATTGCGTCCAAAGTCTCCTTGCTACACAAGCCGAGATTCAGTTTAGCGATTGGAAAGTATCAATGTTGGTTAAAAGTGGCTAATTAATCTTACGTTGATCCGGTTAGGGGTACCTCTAATGAAGACCATTCTCCAGCATAACTGGGTACCGTAGCCATTGCGAATTATTTATCAGACAGGACCGAAATTGCAGGTAGGTAGGTAGTGGACAGGTCAAAAAAAAAAAAAAGAGAGCGTCGTTGTGCGAAAGCAGTCACCTTGCTTCAAGCTTCAATTTTTGAGTACTGATGGTTTGTGAATAATTGGGGATAATTTTGATGTAGTGTTTTAAAAAATGAGAAGTGTCCTACCGACTAGCGTAAAAATATCTGAACCTCTCATAGGAGAGTAACTGAATTCGTTGCAGCGATGATGTTGAGGTTGTCAGATGAGGTCGTAGGCCGTTGCTGAGCGGCCGTCACCCGTCCATACCTATGGAACTATCCAGTCCACATTTTTGCTGGCATTCGTATCACTCTGTGCTACAATTTTGAAATATTCAGACATTGTGGTAAAATATTTGTCAACAGCTCTGATCTTTTCCAGCTCATGAAGCTGACAACGGTGACATATTTCGACGATGAGTGCTCAAGTTATTGAGAAGATATCGGATGTAAACTCTGTAAGTATCAATGCTAGCGGTCTTTGCGCGTTACATGTTACTCTCAATACGGCCAATTCCACATGCGTCTTTTATCGCCTTCAAAAGCGCTTCCTCCACCGGGTTCTTAAGTTTTGTATAATATTTTTTAACTTTTCACAAATGTATGTCAGGGGGCGCAAATGGAAATGGGCGCAAATTATTTTGAAAAGCCATGTATACTTCGTCAAGTGGGGTTGTGTTCACATCTTTTGAGTTTATTTCGAGAGTAATTATTATTTGATCATCAATAAACTCTATCATCTCTCGATCACTGATAAACAACAATTGAAGGGGTGGGAGGGTGTGACAATCCAGGATCCACGTCTCGTATAATGAAATTGTAGCGTTCGGTCTTCTACCTCCGCTAAATTAGACAGTATGAATTATTTTTTGCAACTTGTTTATGGTCTAAAGACGGCCAAAGACAAACGCGGCCAAGGAAGTAAGGGAAATAAGAGCCATGGATCCAGTAATGGTAGATGAAGAACTAGTCTTCTTGCTTTCACCTTCGACGGTGGTTGAGACTTCACTAGTATCTGCTGACGACGGGGTTTGACCTTGCTTGTAGCCAGCAGTGCCAAACGAGAACTTGTCTCCAACGAAAGTCTTAGCATCAGCGGCTGAAAATTAGAAATATTATTAATGTTATGTACAAAAAATGTGCTCAAAAGTGAAGAGAAAAAACGTACCTGTCTTGTAAGGTGATTTGTCGTTCAAACATCCATCCAATCGTACCATCGTGTATCCGTTGTCGTGAATGGTCTTAATAACATCATTGATGGCTAGGTAACTGCCAGTATCGGGGATATCATATTGAACACTGATGAAGGAACCCTTGCTGTCGTAGGTTTCCAACTGCTTTGCGAAAGTAGTTTTGTACAGGTCGGCAACTCCAGCAGGATTCTCCTTGAATTTATAGTCCATGGTGTCCAAATTGTATCCTACAAGGGTAAAGCCGAGATCTGACAAAATACGCTCAGTGCGGGTGTCAGGAGTGCTAGAGTAGTGGAGGCGAACATATTTGGGAGAAACACCGATCAAAGTCTGAATGATCTTGGCAGTGTTAGTGATATCCTGAATGATTTGAGCATCGGTCATAGCACTGGGGTTGTCAGAAGGAACACGGTAGGTCATGCCAATGAAGTGACCATCGTTATAAGCACGTTGGAGCATCATAGCATATTGTTGAGTATATAACCAAGTGGCGTTGACGAAGAAGTTAGCCTTGGCCTGGCTGTTTTTAAGACCGTTAAGGACCTTGGCCGTAACGTCACTGGGCCCTTCATTCTATATTCGAAACATCAAAATCTGCAAGTTAGATACAGTTTTACTAAATCCTGGAGAATGGCAAGGAGGACTTACATAGGTGACTGCAATGTTTCCGGAATTGGCACAGGCTGTGACTTGAGGAACCGGTCCACCAGCAATGCCGGTTGGGTGATTCCATACAGGAAGGGTCAAAGAGCCTATCTCATTGGAAATATCAGACTAAATGATCGCTATAGTGGTATTATGTTGTACATTTAAATCTTACCATCATCAGCGGTTACGATGGAAGGTAAACCGGCAACTAGCAAGCCAGCTAGCGAACATGATCGATTAGAATTATGAAATCATTGACAGCATCACGATTTGATAAAAAATCATTTCATTACCCAAGCCAACTAGGGTCTGAATCTTCGAACCAAGCATAATTGCGTAAAGTAAAGATTGCAAAGAAGAAGGTTACTATCAAATCTATAGATTAAAAAATTCGGGTGTTATATCGATTTTTCTTCAGCCAATTAAGAATGGCCCGTCGCAGAGTTACGTTCAGCTCATTTACGAACTTTTTTATTTTTCTGGTTTGAGCCGCTGAACCAGCTTGCTTAGTGTTTGTCGCTTTCATCGGCGACGGCTATTTTCTTTTGCTTTAAGCCCGGCTGGAATCACAATTCTAGGCATTATTGATCAATGATCTATAACGGAAATGCAACAAAAACACTTTCAGCATTAGAGTGATAGTTCTCGCCATGTTAGTACTTACTCAGCTTAAGAAATCAAATAAAGATGTTCTGTATGTTGATTTCATCGCGACGAGCAGGGCATATTGAGTATTTAAATGTTGATGTGGGGCACAAAATTACAAATTTACACTCTCAGTTTGCCAGCTCGTACGAAACGGACCAGTTCTCAATGAGCGGAGGTTTCTCCAAGATGTAACCAAGATAAACCGTATATTACAAAGCCTCCGTAAAATTATATGGGCTGGTTGAAGGGAAACGAAGCAGACTGATGTCGATAATGACAGCGACTTCTTATTTTCCGTGAGATATAGACATGGAGAAACTAGAAGATAATGGTACATTGTCATTTGTTTGTCCACGATACAGTCAATACAAAGTAGTAACACAACTCGTATTATGACGGTATCATTAATGAAGTAATTAGGTCTAGATAGTAGTATTCTATACATTTTTGATAATTTAGCGTTTCTTTCTTCGAGAAGTCCGAACATTTCGAGGACGAACAGCAAGGTCATCATCGTCTAACAACGACGAGAAATTGTCATCATGTCCCGCTGGTGCTGAAGAAATTATTTCCTCCTCTTGTACTGTTGCGAGTTTTTGAGGAGATGGAGAAGCAGGCATGCGATTAGGCGATGGATTAAATTGATAGCTTTCGTTGCTAACATGGAATGACTTTGATGGTCTGTCGACTTTATCACTGGGTTCCATTTTTATATTTGTTTTAAATGGAGAATCTGTTGTGAGCTCTTCCAACGATGGTGTGGCAGACGGTGAGCGTTTACGCCTATGACATAAGTCAGTATCTGCTCTCAAGTTCGTACTTATATCAATTTAACCAACTTACGTGGTTGGTTTCCGCTTGGGTGTTGGTTGAGATCCGGTTTGAGATAAAGAAGACCCTTCGCCGATAATATCATGGCTTTGAGTTCGTTTTCTAAACGAGAACGTCAACACCACGACTAAAAACCATTGAGGGTTGAGAACAATAATAACCTTTTGCCTTTATCTCTTCTGGTCAATGCAGTTTGCGTGTTGGACATAGATGCAGATGTGGATCCCACAGCAGGCGAATTGGATGCTCCAGCTAAGGGAGGCTCATTTGATTGCAAAAGATCTACCAAGAAGTGTTAGAAAAGTCTATGCCAACATGTAGTATAAAGAGTGTTCGCATACCAGCATTTTGAAGGACCGTAGTCAGATTCTTTATCTTGCGTTTCTTCGCATTCAGAATCAACTTGAACTATATTGTGGCACACATTAATATCGTGGGTAAGCTTATGGAAGCATGTGTAGTAGACTTTACCTTGTCCATAAGTAATAATTCAGCATCCAGCTTATCACGAACGATTCTCTCCGCTGCGTGTTTCAATTGCTCGCACGTCTCCTCCAGCCCTTTTATCCTAGTCATCATGGCATCTCTCGATTCCTAAATAATCCGATCTCAAACGGTCAGAAGCAATTGATCAGTGTTCAACATACCAATTTACTCTACCTTTAGATACATTTCATCGTCGAAGAGATCATTTAACAAAGACTTCCATTGGCTGGGTGTGTCTTTATCTTGACTTCGCTCTAACGTGACTTCGGCAATTTGCAGCTAGAAATGGAAGAGTTCAGTGATCTAGATACTTCAATGAACTACGTCCTAGGGATAAAAAAAAAAGGCAACGTCTTACATCAATAGAGCCTTCCAAACGGCTCACCCATGAAATAGTGCATTGAGGCTTTGAAAAGTCCAGCCTTCGATCTAGAGGCTCTCCTCTGAACTCCGAATTTCCAACAAGAGCTGCTTGGATCAATTGTTTCCAAAGGTCCACATCAATATGTAAAGATCTGAAGCGAAGGATGTCTGCCATAGTGACTATTCATCATATAAAATAGTGTGAGCTCTGGATGAATGGGTAGGATATATTGGGCCAATTTGTTTACCTTGAGTATGCCAGAAGGCAGTCGTATCGGAAAGCGATATTTCGCATATTATCTGGGTGGAATCGGCTTCCAACGAAACATCGTTCAACCATTTGCAATGTATGTATACATGGCCACCCTGAACTTCATGCTTGTAGTAATAGTTTTGCGTCATTAAATAGTAAGCGGTACATTCGACTTTGCACTTTAAGGTTGGGTGCTCAACACAGAGACATATTCGACGCTGTCGACGCAGGACATATTTTAATTTTGACATTGAAAAAAAATGGACTACGTCACAAAGTTGCTTGACATTTCGCTAAAGCTGGGCCAACTTTTACTGACATAGCTATACCAAGCGAAGTCTTTTGCCCTTCACATCTCCAACACATTTATCGAAATGGCTGATTACTGGTGCGTGTTTTACTCACTGCAAGTGAACGAATAGTACAATGTATAACCATCCGACTCATCTTGTTTCCGTGTTTACAGTCCTGTCTACGCACCTTTCTTCGGCACAATGGGCTGCACAGCTGCCATTGTCTTCTGTTGTAAGTTTTTACGTTTCTTTATCATCTCTATAGTGATTATACCTATAGCAGGTGTCATAGTCGACTTTTTCGCGTTCTTAGGTGGTTGATCCTACGTTCGAACACCACTTGAACGGTTATTGCATAATCGTTCATTTTGTTTAGTTTCATACTTTACATTACCGTGACATTCCAAAATATCTTCACATAACACGTTTTACTAATTACCCAATTCACTTTTTGACAGGTCTTGGTGCCGCTTATGGTACCGCTAAGGCTGGTGTCGGTCTCTCCGCTATTGGTGTCCTTCGTCCTGACTTGATCATCAGATGCTTCGTCCCCGTTGTCATGGCTGGTATCTTGGGTATTTATGGTGTCGTCGTTGCAGTACTTCTGTCCAGTGGATGTAAGTCTTTGATCTTCATTTGAAAAACCAGCCTGAACCGCTTTACTCATTGTTTTCTGCTTTCGTATATAGTGGCAGTGAAGCAGTCTCTTTACAGTGGTTTCGTCCAGTTTGGTGCTGGTCTGTCCGTTGGTCTCTCTGCCTTAGCTGCTGGTTTTGCCATTGGTATCACTGGTGACGCTGGTGTCCGCGCTACTGCACAACAGCCTCGTATGTTTGTCGGAATGGTAAGTTCGCAACTCACGTCTTGCAAACTGTTTGACATATTCTAATCAAATTTTTCTTTCACAGATCTTGATTCTCATTTTCGCTGAAGTTTTGGGTCTTTATGGACTTATTGTCGCACTTATTCTCAACACCAAGGTTTCCAGTGCTGAGAACCCTTGCTAAACTATACATAATTCAATTCACTTGAATAACAGATGCACTGCAGTTTGGTTTTTTTGCTTATACAGATTCATCCCAGCTTGAGGTTCACTTGAACCACATGAATAAAAGAGAACAGACTTTGATGAAAATATTTCATGATGAGCACGTTTTATTATTCTTCAGGATATCGTAAGGTGATTGTTTTATATTTAGTCGCTGTCATCGCCGTGATCATCGTTGTATGCATCACCATCGTCGTCATCATCGTCATCACTGACAATCTCAACGTACTTGACTTTGGCCTTCACAGCTCTGGAAGGTTTTGATGGCACTGACGTGGATGCGGGTTTGCCTTTGGGAGCAGCCTTTTTGCCATTTTTTGTGAGTGATTGAATTGGTGTGGCATCAAACGGGTAATCAAATGGGTCGATATCGTCCAGCTGGGAGCTAGCGGGTGGTGCAGCCACTGTCTCTTTTTCAACCGTAGTAGCTTCCTCAACTGCAGGTTTCTTTTTCATTTTCTCTTCCGAGTCACCAGAATCATCGTCATGATCGGTTCGTTTCTTTTTTGATTTGGAAGTTGTATCAGCTTCAACTCGACTTCTCTTCTTGGTCTGTTTGACAGCACCGGTAGCTTCAGGAATAACAGGATCCGGAAGCGTATTCACGGGACTGGCGATGACAGGGTTCGGCGAAGCAGCAGCCGATGCATCCGTATCGGAGGGCCGCTCACTCACAGTATTATCAGTAATGGCACCTGCGGGAGAAGCTGGTATAGAGTCATTGACAGGAGGTGACGGCTCTACATGGTGAAACAAAGCGTTATTCAAAAAGAACGGCTCGTTGCCAGGTAATCGCGATTTAACGTACCTGGGTCATCAAAGTTGTAATCAAACTGCATGTCTTGCATCGACTCCAGTTGATCCATAAAGATATCAGGGCCACCAATCATTGCAGAGTCGTCGATTGGACTGGCTGTGTCGCCATCAGCAACATTTTTGAACATACCATCAAGCTTTGATTGCTTCGCTTTTTTGGTGGACTTGGCTGCTTAGGAACGTCATCAGTAAAAACTGCATTGCCAACAGCATATGTAATCGGACTCACCCTTAGTAGTTGAGTCTGGTGTTCCTGCGTCTGGTGTTTCAACCTTGACGGCGTTATCATCCTTCTTCTTCGGTCTAGGTGCTCTAGGCTTATAACGTCTTTGTTTGCTGTTGTTAGTCTTTGGCTTGCCCAGTTCAGCCAGACTAGCATCTTCTTCAAGCATATCCTATCATATAGAAGACCATACTGTCAGTGCCCCGCTTCTAATTGCGATAATGTCGCAAGAAAGAGTAAAGTCAACATACCTCCCATTCTTTAAGGAAGAGTGTCAGATCATCCTTCCAGAAAGTTTTTGGCGACTTATCAAGGCAAATCTGAATCTCCTCCATCTTCTTCATACGCTGCCTTCGAAGGCTCTCCAGCTAATACACATGTAAGAACAAAGATGTAACCATTGATTTGATGTCTACGCACTAACCTTTTGGCGGGTAAATCCTCTGACATTGATTTCAAATAAGTAGTCGTAACCTGAATCATTTGTCGATGAGATTTGTTCATCAGATGGAGATTCCTCTCGTTCGTCGTCTTCTTGGGCGAGAATATCATGCTTGACGTCCTTCTTGGGATAGATGCGCTTAAGATCATATTTCTCAAAGTCTTTAATGACATCTTGTTCATTGCGATTCACATAAACAAGCTTCTTCTCAATCACAAGTTCAATGAACTTGGACTTGTTGTCTAAGCGCTCATATTCATCCTGAAGTCGTTCAAGCAAGCGAGCCTGTTCACGAAGATAGGAATGTTAGCATCGCTTGAGAGGCTGTCTAACTTAAGAGCATTGCTGACTGTACCTTTCGCTTTTGGTAATAAGATAAACGCAGGTCATAGAATTCCTTCAGAATGGACTCTGCCGAGTCATATCTCTTTAGGCGTCCTTCGCTATCAAAGCACACCATATTGCTAGTGGTGATGTTATTCTGGAGCTTGAAAGTTGCTAATGGGCCTTGTCTGTCTACTTTGGCCAAAGCGTCATCGGAAAGGTATAGAGTAAATTCTACAAAGCTGTCAGTGCAGTTATCGAAGAAATCCTGAAGAATGAAATGAGCATACATAATCAGTTGGATATGGTGTTAATGGTCCATCTGAAGGGTTATTATATCTACCTGAATAGTCACTTCTGGCTTCTTGTCTTTAGGATCACGCATCATTTCTAGCTGTTCCTTGAACTGACGAGTCCACATTCGAACGGGCAGCTCAGAGATGGTAACAGTAGCATCATCGTTGACCTGGGCAATTCCAGATACACCGAATTTATTATCCCCAGCATTTGATATTTCTCCCTGCGGCCAATTGACAAGTCAGGATTTGGTTGCTGAACAGATGCAAAACGAAATGTGTGCATACCTTGAAACCGCGATACCATGGTATCATTGGAACAACTTCTTCGTCTTCCATCATTCTGAACAAATTGTCCACAATATCCTTTGGATTATAGTTTGGAATTGAAGTACTCCAACCTAATCGAGATCAAGTTAGACCATTGAAATAACACCATGAGAAGAAGGTTCAGGATACTTACCAGTACCGATACCTTCCGCACCGTTCACGAGTACCATGGGAAGAATAGGTATATACCATTTTGGCTCAACGGATTTGTTTTCCTCTATCTCATATTGCAATAAAGGATCGTCGTCTACATGGAAGACGGTTCTGGAGATCTTTGATAGCTTGGTGTTGATATAACGAGCACTGGCAGCATCTTTTCCTCCCTGCGCATCGAAAATCAATATGGGGGGCATTCAATGAATATATGGCTTTTGTGGACACGAACCTGATGACGAGTACCAAACTGACCAGAGGGCACCAGCAAATTGATGTTGTTGCTTCCGACGAAGTCCTGCGCCATACCTACAATAGTAGCTTGCACACTTTGTTCTCCGTGATGATACCTAGTGATTTCAGACACGGCGGATGCTAATTGCGCAACCTATTGCTAACCTGGTCAGAGATGTTGTGCTTTCAAGCTACCAGTGGAATGGTGAAAGACGTACCTTCATTTCGCCACGTTTACGAGATTTGATTGTACCAAACAGTACTTTGCGTTGACCAGGTTTGAAGCCATCTACCATGGAAGGAATCGATCTGATGTTATCTGCCATACTGAAAAGCATGAGTTCTTGATTGATAAAGTTGGATAAACGGATCTCTTTCACACTGTTGTCCATGAAAATACCAGGCTACATTATTGATGTTAGCATTTAGACCTTCAAGGACTCTATCGTTCAGACATTACAAACCTCATACTGAGCGAGCCACTCTTTTCTTTCAGCTGTCTTCTTCTTATTGAATGCCATGTCAATCAATTCTCTTTCGCCAGCTTCTGGCACACAGAAAGTCTTTTTGTGTAGATCCAAATTTTTAAAATACTCTCTTGCATCCTTTCTATCTGAAGTTCCCAAACCCTATGGCAATATGCACCGTTAGTGGCCGTTCGTAGTCTGGACAGCGGTAAAATGCATACGAACCTTGAAATACTTTGGTGTCCACTCTTTGTTTTTGTTGTGAGCCAATGCCCATGCCTGGTACTCTGGTATAGTATAAAACGAAATGGTTTCATCTCTTCCTTTCCTCTTGCACTACAGAAAAGCATTAGATTTTTTTGAAATTGTTCAGATCGTCCGGTTTGTCAAATATGATATACCTTTATAATGGGAGTAATGAACTCGAGTAAAAAGCCAGGAATGTCCAGTAACGAAGGAAACATTTGATCGATGAAGTTGATGATCAATCCCTTGATATGAGAACCGTCATGATCCTATGGTTAAGTTAGTAAGTCAAGCAGTGTAGACACTCATACTATGCAATGAGAGACTTCAGCTTACTTGATCAGTCATGATCATAAGACTGCCATATCTTAATTCATCAACACTAGTGTAATGCTTGCCATGTTTCAATCCAAGGATTGTCTTGATATGTTGAATTTCAGCGTTGCCAATGATTTGCGACTGAGACGCATCACGTACGTTCAACAGTTTACCGCGCAAAGGAAATACACCGAATTTGTCCTTTCCTACAACAGAGAGACCACCTAACACAAGCGCCTTAGCGGAATCACCTTCGGTCAAAATCAACGTGCAATGTTTGCCTTGTCCCTTCACTCCCGCTAGATTGGCATCGTCGAGCTTTGGGACATTGATACGTCTAATTGGAAAATAAGTACGTGTGTTTGTGTGAGGGGGGTGAGCAGTATTATGTCAGTGTGAGTGATTGTCTATACCTTTCGATCCTGGTTCCATCAGCCTTGGTCATTTGCTGTGACTGTTTGAACTCTGCCCATTTGATGACCTTATCACAAATGCCACTGCTCAGAACTGATACAAAAAGACGTCAGTACAACGTAGTTCCTTCAAAGAGCTGTTCCTCGAAATATGTAAACTTACTTTTCTTGATAAATCCTTCGCTTGGTGTGTACTCGCTTGTTTTGATGAATTTGGATCTGTGTAAATTCATCGTATCCTTGGTCTGATTGTCGAAGGACGGATTGGGAATAAGACAGTTGATGAACAAACACATGTGATTTTTGATTTGGAATGTCTTGATGTTACTCTTGTCATTTTTCCTCATCGAATCCACTTTCTTTTTGATGATATTTGCAATTTTATCGGCGACATCATTGACGTGTGTTCCACCTTTTGATGTACAAATGCTGTTGACGAAACTGACCTAAAGATAGTAATAGTGTTTAGTTTAGTTTAAACTATCCGAAAATCGTTGTGTCAGTCTAAGTATGCCTTACCTGAGTGAACTGTCCCTCACTGATAGAAAATCCAACTTGCCAACGTTCGTTCTTTGCACCATCATCGAACATGATATTCTTTTTCTGTGCTTCGGCACCATCGGTTGGTTCTTCTGAATCTGTATAGAGCTGGGCGTACTTTTTGAAGTCGTTGATTGCAATTTTTTCCTTATTAAACTTCACTCTGATAGGCTTAGGTTCACGTTTAACACATCCAGCCATGTCGTAGGCTCTCTTCTGTAGAAGTTTCACGAAATCTTCCGATAACTCGGTCAAGCCAAATTTGCTGAGATCTGGCTTGAAGATGATTTCCGTGTACTCTTCACCCTTGCTGTTCTTTGTGATCTTTGGTGCCTTCTTCTTGGACATATTATCGTTGAACACTTGCTCATATTTGAGCCCTCTCTCCTTGTCCGCCGTCCTGATGATGAACTCGGTGCTGAAGATATTACAAAGTTTGGCGCCATAACCGTTACGTCCACCGAAGAGTTTTTCCTCATTATCATCATAATTTGATGAAGTCAGCAAATGACCAAAGATCATTTCAGGAACGTAGATTTTCTCTTCTTTGTGAATTTCGATCGGAATACCTAGACCGTTGTTCCAGACTGAAATACGGTTCTCTGCACGATCAACTTCGACACGCATTTCCGACATTTGGGGATCACGAATCTATCAACCAGATTTAATATACATGTTTAATCTCGCCAAATTGGTTTCAAAATACTAGGCCTACCTTATTGTCTGCAGCATTAACGAGAATTTCGTCGACAATCTTATATAAACCAGGTACAAAGGAAATCTCCTTTTTAACAATCTTTTCGTTTTCATAGATCCACATCTCTTGCTTCTGCTCTTCAACGGAACCGATATATGTGTCGGGTCGAAGCAAGATATGTTCAAGTTGTGACTTTTTCTGATAGATTTCCTCGATAGTCTTGGATTTAGGGGTACCGGAGCCGGTCGATATGGCAGGGCTGCTTGGAATGGAATTCTCGTCATTTGTAGCGGTGATGCCAAGCATCGCAGCTACGTTGCCGTTCTTTTCTACCTTCTTTGGAGCTGCCTTTTTCCCCGCCGCCTTCTTTGGCTGTATGCGCACTTTAGTAAAACTGTTCCCAATCTTCGGGCAGAAGCAGTCTATGCGGTAATTACCTTTGGAGTGGGTGGAGCCTGTTCAACATAGCCATCAAAATCACTGCCGGATGCCTCGAAATCACTTTCAGAGTCACTCATGCGGATAGATTGAACGTCGCTTGAATCTTGGGAGCCAGGTTCTTTTTCCCAAAAAATGTCTCCCAAACGCGAAATTGTCACGCGAGCGCGTTAAAAAGTGACTGCCTTCAACAACAGCTGCATTGCCACCACCTGGTTGTAAAGTGGCCCCTACACAAGGATAAGTTCATTAAGATTGAGGATCAATTTAAAATAAGGAGATATGCTTGATCGAGAACTGCTTATTCGTGCTTTTTCTATGATATCCAAATGTACCTGAATGATATTAGCACGATCATTGTAGGCAATACAATCCAAGTTCTACATAACACTGCGTTATGAAGCTTCCTGAATTACACTGAACTCTCAGTAATAATATACAATATACATAGCGCTCTGAAATAGCGAATGTTCCTGCTATCTCGTCTCCTTGAGAATGAAAAAATCATCATTGGCGGTATAAAGTATATTTATCGCATCACATATTGTATGGAGCTGCTTTGAACATTTTTTCTACAGCGAAATTCTGGTTGAGTCCTCTTATTCTACCTCGCACTGTTGCCCATAGACATCGCGGTGATATCACTTAACGTGTTGGTACAATTTTAATGACACGCCGCGTTCCACAGGCAAATGCTATCTGCAGCTGTAACAACCTTTTATTACCATTTAAAAATTCTCCTTCTTTTCAAAGAGCTACTTTCTTTTAGGTTCCTACATTCTATCAATCCTGCTATGCTTCCTAGTCAAGTCGTCGCATTGAATACAACAAAGTTTGATACGTCATGAAGAGTGTGACTACCAAGCCACTAGACTGGGGATGACGTCGACCCCCAGCCAAATTTTTAGCTTGGACCAGAAAAAATTTTCTTCCCTCCTCACACTTTAGCTCTTCAAAATGGGTAAATTGATTTCCATCATGTGTCAGAAAATATACCGTCTGCCGTTGCTTAACTCTCGTGATTCCTCTCAATAGGTAAGGAAAAGACTCACGTTAACGTCGTCGTCATCGGTCACGTCGATTCTGGAAAGTCCACCACCACTGGACACTTGATTTACAAGTGCGGTGGTATCGACAAGCGTACCATCGAGAAGTTCGAGAAGGAAGCCGCTGAACTCGGTAAGGGTTCCTTCAAGTACGCTTGGGTTCTTGACAAGCTCAAGGCTGAGCGTGAGCGTGGTATCACCATTGATATCGCTCTCTGGAAGTTCGAAACTCCCAAGTACCATGGTAAGTTGTGAAACAAACACTGGCAGGCTTTTTGAAATTCTTTTAAACTTACCTCTGCTTCCTTAACAGTTACCGTCATTGATGCCCCCGGACATCGTGATTTCATCAAGAACATGATTACTGGTACTTCCCAGGCTGATTGCGGTGTTCTTATCATCGCTGCCGGTACTGGTGAATTCGAAGCTGGTATCTCCAAGGATGGTCAAACCCGTGAGCACGCTCTTCTTGCTTTCACCCTCGGTGTCCGCCAACTTATTGTTGCCATCAACAAGATGGACACCACCAAGTGGTCTGGCGACCGTTATGACGAAATCGTCAAGGAAGTTTCTTCCTTCATCAAGAAGATCGGTTTCAACCCCAAGTCCGTTCCCTTCGTCCCCATCTCCGGATGGCACGGAGATAACATGTTGGAGGAGTCCACCAACATGCCCTGGTTCAAGGGCTGGACCAAGGAAACCAAGGCTGGTTCCAAGTCTGGCAAGACCCTTCTTGAGGCTATTGATGCCATCGACCCCCCTACCCGTCCCACCGACAAGCC